>NC_064639.1:413303115-413393411 GCF_023864345.2 Schistocerca serialis cubense
CTGTCTGGTTAAAGCCATCTAAAGGTGATGCCCTCAACCCTCTGCTGAATTTGCTGGTGAATTCACACTGTCAGTTAAGCCAATAGCATGTATAGAAGTCTGGGGGTTCTGGAGAGCAGAACACAGTCTGCTTCATTTTCTTGCGATTTAGATTTCAATTGGACCAGACATCTCTCTTGGGAGACAGCCCCTGGCTAGATACTCCATAACCGGTCACCAAAAGAACTTAACATGAACTGCCACCTCTACTATTGCCTACTTTTTTTAGTTCGTTCAATCTCATAGACTGACCTAAACCTGGTAATTTCCTTCCCTATGCATCTCACATGTATTCCACATACTGAATTAAATCCTCTTTATTTAATGAAATTTCCTGTTCTCATTTAACATCAACCTAGATGACCTCTCCCAAGTTCTGACCGCCTGACAATCTGCATATTATTTCATTTATGAAACATGATGTAAAAGTTGCAGAGCTTCCCAGTAAGTCATTAATTGTCATTTAAATTCATTTTTTCATGAACAATTCTATGTGCTATTATTGAAGAAAACAATCCCAGTAATTTGAGCCATGGTATTTTGAGGTTCCGTGAAATGGGAGCTGGTCTTAAGAAAATTAAAATTTTACATAAAATCAGAGTAAAAACACATTTTCATGTGTTGTCCGCATGTAAGTTTTAACACTTTCGAATGTGTTGCATTTTGAACTTTCTTTCAATTTTCCAGGTGTACAATACAGGTAAAACTGTCCCACTTAGGGTTTTTGTTCATAACACACAGAAATAACCTTGAGCCTGAGACTGCTAAAACATTTCTATTATTGATAGACAGGTAGCATTAGGTTTCAAGGAGTGTATGTGCTCTTTCTTTGTCAACCCTTCACCAACTGGGACCGCCTGACAATCAGTTGTACAGTGAATACCAGCATTACTGTTACCCTATTGTTGTGCCTACTCAGCAACAGCAACCATTAAAATACAGTACGCCTTAGTAAAGACACAGTACACAATTTATAACTTTGGCTGACTTTGTGTGTACTGTAGATAGTTGTGTAATAACACCTGTACTGTAGTGAGCCCACTAGTGTCACGTTAGATTTGAAGTGTTGTGTGTATGTACAGGTATTGTACCTATGTAACTGTGTGCTTCTTAATGTTTTAATTCCTACGTTACAATGAGTGGAAGGATTAAGAGAAAATTTGTGGTGGTGTGTGTGAAACTAAAGACTTTGAAAAGACGAGAAAGGAGAAATATTAAAAAAAACTTGCTATCGAGTATAGAATTGGTGAAGCAGCAGTTGGAGACTGGCGTAGAAACAGAGAGAAAACTGGGAAGTTTTCATCAAATAAGTGTTCTATTTCATCATTTGAACAGAAGACAATGAAGAAATCTTGAGTACGAAAAAAGGAGTAAAGCTTTGTCCGTTTGGTTTACTCAACAATGACAAAAAGGAAGTCCAATTTCAGGAACTACTATGCAAGAAAAAGCTGTAATTTTTAGAAATGACTTGCAGCAAGGTGAGGACGATTTTACTGCAAGTTCAGTGTGGTTGAATTATTGGAAGAAGAGATACAGCATAAGGTAGTTTAAAACTCGCGGAGAAAAACTTCCTGTGGATTCTCAAACTGTTATACAATTTTGAGAGATATAAAATAAAAATTATACAAGAAGAAAACCTTACTTCTCATCATGTGTATAACTGGATGAAAGAGGGGTAAATTAGAAAATTCTTCCATATAAAACTCTAGCCTCAAGAGAAGAAAGGGCTGCCCAGACTACAAAAAACGAAGAGAGGTCAGCAGTTCTTGCTACATCAAATGCAAGTGGAGACCATAAACTGAAGCTGCTCGTAATAGCAAAGTCTGCTAAGCCTAGAGCTTTAAAAATGATCACTTCTTCTGCACTGTTTGTTACAAATGTCCACCAGAAATCTGTCTGAATGGACAAAAAAATTTTTTTTTTAACAAGTGATTTTTCGAAGATTCTGTTCCAGAAGCCAAACGATAGCTTTAAAAAAAAAAAAAAAAAAAAAACAGCTTCCTTTCCAAAGCTATTCTACCATTTGGCAACACTGGTTTACACCTTGATGAGAAGGAATGAACAATGTAACGGTACTCGCACAGTGTTCTTATCCACTAATGTGATGAGTTTAATAGAATCTATGGATCAAACAGTTTCATAATGCTTCAAAAAAATAAATAAATAATGAATTAAAAACACCCACTCTATGGTAAAAGACTTAGTTTACTGGTCAGTCAATTAATGGTCTGAAATAAAGGCAGACCCTAAAAAAAATCTGTGAACCAAATTTTACGGAAAAAATGGATAACTACAGTACAGACAAAGATGACCTACCATTGGAAGAACTGATAAAAAACTGGCTTGATGTGAAATTGCGAATGCAAGCGATGTTTCATAATGGAACAGTGACAAACTGTTTATAGTGGATGTATTTGCAACAGTTGGAATAATTAATGAACTCACTGAAGACAGTTACGATACGGTATTACCTGAAGAAGTTGTGCCAGGGATTACTCACACTGGGGGTTTGGCAGTGCTAAATGGGACATTGCATTATATTGAGCATCAAGTAGAAGCTACTATCTTAGAAGATAGCATGACAATACCAAATTAGGTAATGTATCATTTAATACAATACTATTTGCTGTGTATCTGGTGTGTCACTAGAAGTCTGCACATTTAAATACCTGCAAACCCCCATGGATGAAGGAATACATATCATCATACTATCTTAAACATTCACACTTACCAAAATATTACCAAGTACAAACTGGTGCCTATTCTGATGAAACATTTTGCTTAAAAGCTGCCTATTTGTAAAATGTCAGTACCTTTCAATAATTTATAATTCATTAGAAAATTTAGAGAGTGGAGTAAACACAATGGACTTTAATTCATGTTAAAACTACGGGTTTTATTAAATATACAAATTTTTTCTCTGATCAAAATTCTGGAACACACTCCATTCTAACAAGTATTGATAGTAAATCATATATGGGTTTCTGTGACACTGAAACAATGCACAAAACCAGAAAGTCATTTCTGGAGGAAAGTCAACACTGAAGTGGCAAAAAAGCTACTGAGTTAAAGTTCCTTGCACTATTAAAAACAGGAACACTAAATTATAACTTCATAGTTAATTATCATTTCAAAGTAGTAGAAATATCACATTAAACTCCGCTACATCTGTTTAACGTATACCATAATTCTGAATTAATATTAATTGTCTGCATGAAGATGTTGAAATGTAAACTTTGTATTGTCTTGAACTAAGCTGCTATGTTTGGCAGTGACAAGCCAGGGAAGGTGGTGCTGTTTAGATAAATTATGAGAGAAATTCTCTATACGTATGGTGTTGGACAGTTTTAGCATTTATGTTGAAACTTACACAGTTCTGAAATACTTGTGGAGCAAGGAGTTAACATAAACCAAGGAGATTATTGAATCTGACTGTTGGTGTTTTTCATTTATGACAAACTGAATCCATTATGAAAATTTCTGCTAAGATGAAAATGTGAACTTTGAGATCAGTGACAATATACAAGACCCGACACTCCCAATTTGCAGAAAACTTGTCACCAGAGAAACTTCAAATCAAAAAGGTGTGTAAATTAATGTTCGTTATTTTAAAATAAAAATTCTGTGAAATTAATACCTGTGGTACAGTCTGACAACTAAAAGTTAACTGCAAGCTGCACCCTGAAATATAAACTACTTAACACAGATGTAATAACAAATGTGACATATCACTTACAGCTGTGATGGACTTGGTGACCTCACATCATCGCCCAAATTAGATGACTCATGCTGCTGGAATATGCGTCTGGCTTCAGGACTTGGATTCAGATTCTGACTGCTACTGCTGCTAAAAACCAGACTTGCTCCACTGCCCAGCTGGCTGTTCAAACTCCCACCTGAAACTAACTCACAGTTAATGACCATCCTTTCAAAGAGCCTCAAAAAGGATACATACTAAAATACATGCAAATGAGAAAAGCCAAGAGCTTTATATTAATATCAACAAAACACAAGAGTTATTTGTCAGATGGGAATATACACAATATTTTGACTGGGAATATACACAGTATCATACAATGCTGTAGACTGCAGAACCAGATTACTTACACGCAGAAATTAAGTGAAACCATGGAATTATATTTATTTTGAACAAATAATAATGAAAGCATAACTTGATTCTATCTATGTCCCGAATTCAATTATATCAATGCTTTAGGTGAAATGCAAGTTTTGATATGTTGGAAAATGAATATATTTCCATCTTTTAATTGACTCCCATAATAACCAATAATGTAATGTGCACAGTTTTCTTAATTTATTCTGGTCACGGAGATAGAAGAAAGCAATTTCCTTTCATATTAGGTGTTTAGTGGTGTGAATTTGATCCATTTACATGAAAAGTAGTGCCACAGCAATATAAGAACATGAGGATCACAGCCGCCACATACTATAGCCTAACATGAGAGAGATTCTCCAAAGCTTCATTTTTTACATTGTTTAATGAGGAACGATTTAGTACCCTTTCAGTTTTGTGGAAAGGATTGTTGTAGGAATCATGTAATAGGATTTTCTGAACATCTAGCTTTTTCCAGAACTGCAATATTTCAGTGTGACTGAGTGCAACCGTACTGGCACTTGCATGTAAGGACATTCTTAAAAGTTCATTTATTAACAATGAAGTGCCTCAATGGTGGAATGGCTGTAAGAGGCATATGGATCTTAACTCACATCACCAGCCCCCAAAGTCATCTGATCTTGTGCTAGGTTTATTTTTGACACTCTCATTCCAACAACTTTGGGTGAATTGTCATGACACATATTAGCTGTAGCAACTGCAGTCATGCTTAATGAAGTATCAGACAAGTTTGATGATTATTTGGGTGTTTGTTATGTATCTGGTGACATATAAATTAAGCATTCACGTAAAAGATACATCCCTGTAAAATCCAAAGGTTCCTTTGAAAATAAAAACTTTGTAGATCTATGCATAATTAAAAATTGCCACAAGTTGTGTGTTCATTCATCTCGAGCACAAAATCGAACATTTTTTTGAAACACCTTGCATGTAGAGTACCTGGGTACTGATTGAGTTACATGCTGTATGGGAAAACAAATTAGTCAGACAAATACTGAAATCAGTATACACAAGTTAAATGGGAGTGTCAGTTTTTCTTTTACTCCCCTGATATGTCACAATACAACAATCTTAAAACAGAGAAAAAAGTGCAACTATAGCAAAGATAAAAAAAAAAAAAAAAAATCCTGGCAAAGTTAACTGAGTTTTTATTTAAGATAACACTATATCAACACTGACAGTATGTCAAAATGGCCATCATTATAAACACAGGCCTTGGTTTTAAGATTTCTCATTTTTACTTGTTATATCCTGAGGAGGCTTTATTTTGTGCATTATCATACACAGGTAGATCTGAGACGAAATTTTGTTTGTGTTTGCACCCACACTAAGGTAGTCAGCTGCATGCCACAAAGATCTAAACCCGACATGTGTGAAAGTATCATGTGGCTAATCCGGTTGCATAGCACATAAGACAGCGTACTGTGTGCACAGTACAGAGATTGAAATAACATGAAGTATCAAAAAATTAAAAGCAAAGAACTCCTTTCCTCTGTTAATTATTTTTAAAGGAGTGATTCTTATCCCATAGAAGCAGGTTTCAGCAGTATCTACAATTAATCATGATTGTAACAGCAAAGAACTCTAGAGTGAAGTTAAAACATAGAAAGAAGTATTGGCCATTAAATTCTGTGACACACAAAAGTTTTTAGGTCAAGATTTCTCTATCTTCAAAATAGTATTCATTGAAACAAACTCCTTTCCCTCACTTCCTCCCCTTATCTTTGTGTCTTCAAATAATTTGTATGTTATTTTCTCTGATTTCCTATGTTTGAACTTTATATAAAGGAAATAAATCAAGTGAAAAACTGTTGGTTTATATCTATAAGCAGCCACACTTATAATTTAGAGCAGAACTAATGAGAATAGGATTGGGAAATATGCTGTCTTACACATAACAGAGAACACAGTCTGGCTATACTCAAAATAAGCAATAACTAATCTGTCACATGCAAATAAAATCCATCAATTATTCTAACTTGCTAAAAATGCAATGACACTGACATTTATGTCAAGATAAATTCAGCTTACATTATAAAGTCAGAGAAACTAACCGAGCTGTAAAATGCTGCCATTTGGACTGCTGCCAGTAGGGCTGCTGCTAACAGTTGGCTGGCTACTACTGCTACAGATGTGAGCAGACGAAGGGCCAGGCTGTGGTGCAAGAGAACAAATTGATTCCTGCTTCAGGGGCACTGAAGCACCTCCAACACTGTTCTGGCCTTTTGGAAGGTTAACTCCCAATGGCACATCAGGATCTGCCAACTGCTTGATTTGATACATCACACCTATGAAGCAAAACCAGATCTATAAATCAAAAGAACTAATATAATTTGGACACATAACACTACTGTTCTACAAGAAAGATCAACAGATGGCTACTAATACCATCACTGAAACAATAATACTTGACCACCATCTCCAGCAAATGCATATATCTTTATTATTTGTATGGCAGCAATTAACATCTCTCATATACACATGACAATTTTCAGAAAAACATCTACCACTCACAGGAAGTCCTGATTAGTGGATCAAGCCATAAATAACAACTTGGCTAATATCATCCATCCATCCATCCATCCATCCATCCATCCATCCATCCATCCATCCATCCATCCGAGATGTAAATATCTAGATTATTGTGCTGCAGCTTATTTTTGCCTCTTACCACAGCCAGAACACGGATGAGTGCAAATGTCACCCTCTCTTCTCAGAGGGAGGAGAAAAAAAATCTTCACACTTTAAGGACAATCTAACATTCATGTGGTGGCTGTTAATTACTTAACTTTGTAAGTAATGGAAAGCTATTTCAGAATGTAAAAGGTTTTTCTTTTCTCTTTGATCCATTTAATCGTTTGTTACAGCTATCTGAATAACAACTATAAAGTGGATACACTACAATAAATTGCATTATCAAAGAAGAACTTTATTATTTCACATGGGATTAGTGGTGTTAAATTCCTAGACATTTATAAGTTGAGGCAAATGGCCATGATAAATGCTTGGGCAAATGCCTGCAATTCATAAAGCTTGAGCATTTATGCATTTTAAAGATAGACTAATAAGCTGTGCTTATAAAAAAAATTTAAGCTGAGTATTCCTATTGGAAAAGGAGTTTTCCAACACTGCTTCTTTAGTGGTTGGGTAACCAAGTTGAACAGCTGCTTGAGAGCTAGGGGAGAGTTATACAGGAAATAAACAGGACTGTAAACTTAACTTTTAACATCTTTAATGATGTCAATTTTATCTTCACAGCAGCATGGTCATAAGGAAGTACAGTACATAAAGAAAGGAGCAGACTGGTCTGTCTAAGATCTTGCTACATCTGAAAAAGCAGTTTATATATTGTATCATTACACAGCTGTTCAGCACTGTGTGTGTGTGTGTGTGTGTGTGTGTGTGTGTGTGTGTGTACTGGCCCCTATCACTACATGGGATATACTTGATTGCAGCAAGCCACAGAAAGACAGAAAATCTTCTCGGCCCAAAACATGTTTAAGAAATACAAAAAGATTATTTGAAGAGGATGATGAAGTTCAAGATGATTTTGAAGGCAAAGTGAACAGATTAAGATGACAAAGTTAAAGTTCAGCAGGAAGATTCAGAAACAGAGGAAGATAACAGTGACGATGAGACAAAATGAATAATTTCTATGATCACAGAGAGTACATTTCTGGGCCAACAATATTATCTGAAAGTTACTTGGACCTATAGGTGTAGACAAAGCATTAAGAATGCCTTTTGAATGCATGAATTGCCTCCAGAAGCCAGAGCTTCATTTTGGCATGGAAGATACAGAACTAGAGATAGCAAAATTTTGAGAAATAACATGGAATTACTGTTTTTTTTTTTTTTTAGTGAAGTATCATAAAATCAGCAATTTTTACAAAGTACTGCAAAATTTGGAACTCTGTAGTATAAAAATGTCTTTAATATTAGGAAACTGCTGTCCTCAAGATTTATAACTGATAGCTACTGAATGCTGAAACTGAAGATTGACATATGAACTGCTCAAAGCTGAAATTTGTGAATAATCTTACACACGAGGTTTTAATGTATTTTATTAGGTCACTATATTGTGAGTTGTTTGGTACAAATTTTGCAAATATTTCAAACTAACTTCTCAATGAGTTAGAGACTTTAAACTTTCAACACAGCTCAAAAATCTATGGCAATACAATATTAACTTGCTCTCTTGTCGCGTGGAGGATAATTTGTGTTCCACTGCTATTTGTCCCCTTTCCTTGATCCTGTCACAAACGTTTCACGATAAGAACAATTTCAGGTAAGCCTCCTTGTGGAATTTATTCTCTTTAATTTTTATCTTCATGGTCGCTTCACAAGACATTCGTAAGAGGAAGCAATATATCAGTTGACCCAGGTGAAGAGAATCCAAAATAAAACTTGAATTTACCATATGTCTCTGTTGTAATCTCATCAAAATGTTTGAAAATGAATAATTTCACACAGGAGAAACTATAAAGTGCAAACTAATTATTTAAATAAATAAATTTTCCAAATAGATTACAATAGTCCTGAAAATCTGTGTTTTTGAATTTTTAATAACATGCAACAAGGTAATAGGAAGGAGCGTGGAGAACAGCTATTTTTTGAGACAAGTTTGTATCATTTGCAGTGTTATAAAATTGTTATTGACTTAGGTGAACTACTCATACCTCAATTATCTATTGCTTGCACCACACAGTTTTAATTTTTAATTTTACAAGTATTCTCAGAACTACCAAAATTCACAAGCACAAATTTTCCGTAGTGTCTGGATTGGGCTAGGAATCTATGAGGCGACGAGAAATTATTTTAAACTTTTTAATCCATTTCACTGAAAAGTGTTTTCTTTAAATAATTATGCATCATCTGGATGACTCAGGAATTGATATTGATCTTCATAAGAAACTTAAATATTATGGGCCAAAATGTGAAGAAGAATCAGAAGACTAAAGCAGAAACACAGGCAATGGAACTCTTGGTTTACATTATTTTACTGTTTTAGAGACCATTGAGCCTGGCATAATTCTCTGCGAGTTATTTCCATCTTAACTACTATTTTTTTTCCTCAATTATGTTCTACATATTCATTTGAGCTAAAAATCTTCGTCTCTCTTTTTATCAATTGAATTATATCCAGTCGATTATCTAAGGGCTTTCATTTCACATTCTTCTACTCACTTTTCATCCTCCACTTATCCATAGAGCAGTGGATGTATAGTAATAAAACTACACATGTATTGGCATAACCTGCGGTCCAAACGCATACAAATATGTGCAGTAATTGTTATCCTGCAGGTAAAAGTGAGCGCGCTTGCAGACATTTGCGAGCTATCCGTGAATTTCCACAATAATAATTGCTTTGCATATCTCCAGCATGTTTAACAAACATTAGTCAAGTCCCTACACATACATACCCATTTTATTTACTTATATTTTGGGATGGACTTTTTACTTGGCAAACATTGATTGGTTTGAGAATGGGCATAATCCAAAACCGGTCACTGACTAAATATCCATCCATTTTAGTTGCAACTCCGGCTCTTCTTTTTGCATCGTAACTGCTTTGTAGTTGAAAATTTTTTTAACGACAACAGCAATCTCATTTTATGCTCTTCATCAAATTGTGTTACCTGTGGTCATGAACTCTCATGTCTATTTAAGTCTGTGGACATTCTTAATTATACTCAACAATACACCACATCTGGGAGTTGGTTTTGCAGTCTCCAAAATTTTTTTAATTCAATAGCAGAGGTAAAAGTCATTAATAATAGATTAATAATAATTCCCCTTGAATGTGCAAATAAAGCATACACTTTAATTAATGCCCAATACCAGTCAATGAGGATAACCGTAAAAAACCTGAAGGAGTTAATGACGCTTGGGAAATGTTAGAAAGCACCATCTCGAAAATTCCCTCAAACCATGTTAAAAATTTTAATGGTAGACTTTAATGCTCAATTAGGTAAAGAGAAAAAATAAGAAAACTGTGGGTGGACAAACCAAAATAGTCAAAGACATGTTGAAACGTGCAAAAATTTTAACCTTCAAGTCATATTTTAAAAAGAACCCTTCGAAACAAAAACTTGGCGGGTACCCAATAAATTTATTGGTTAACTTCAAATTGATGATGCAGCAATTTCATACCTAAATACATAGAAAGTTTAAACGTCCAAGTTAGGAAAGGGGCTAATATTGATTCTTACCGCTATTTAACGCGAATAAAAGTAAAACCTCAACCTCAACCTCACAGGTCATGGCCTCATCTGTAGCAGACCAGCCCATGGGAAGCACTAGCGAACCAACAGGTGGGCAACCGACCAACGTATGCTCAGGACTGGTGCAGCAATCTTCAGCAGCCCTGAGTCTGTTTCTGATTCCAGCAGATTCCACTCTGGCTTTATGAAGCCACTGGTCATCATGAAAAACATTGCAACAAGATGTATTCTGACATGACAGCATAGGTTCTTTATATAGCAGTTGGAGGGAGAGAGAGAATGTGAATTGATCAGAGGTGAAGTAATTACCATTTAACTGCACCAGAAATTGTATACCCAGAAACGTGTGCAGGTATGGATGCGTGTGTGTTAAGAATGTTGTAGCAGTTCTGGAACATTTATTCAATGTTAATTCCTTTGAGTTTTAGGGTACGGCTTAAAATTTACATTCTCCTCCAATGATGTACAGCAGTGCCAGTGCTGCTACAATGACTATTCTCTCTTCATTTTGACTTTCCCCACCGAAAGGCGCACTTAAAAATGGAAGTCCTTGTCTCATTGGGAGGTTGAGATTAACAAGTAGCTCAATAGGAGACTTGCGACTTCTGCATATTATAACATTTGATTAACACAATACTGGCAGAATGCAACTACATACATCTTTATCCATCAGCTCAAAATTTTCCGTTAGCCTACTCGGATAGCCATACCTCCCAACAATATCTTTGCTGTATAGGGATAGTTAGAATAAGAATCATTACAAATATTTTATTTCCATGTTTATGCCATTTAAGGAACCTACACACTTGGCCTCCATCCTGACGAAACAGAAGGGTTTCCAGCCTAGGAGCGGGTGACCCCTGCAGTAAGAGCCATCTGTCTGATATGAGCATAAAACACGATTCATCTGGAAAGGCCAACTGTCACCACTCAGTGGATGTCCAGTTGCGGTACTGGCACACTAATTCCAGCCTTTGTCACTGACGAACAGCAATCAAAAAGGGTGTGTGAACCAAGGATCTGCTGTGGAGGCCCATACACAGCAAAGTTCACTGAATGGTCGATGAGGAGAGACTGCTGGTAGCCCCTTGGTTAATCTGGGCAGTCAATTGCTTGCATGTCTATTTGCTCATACACATCTCTGTAGTCGTCTTTCACCCGTATCATCTATGGTACGTGGTGCACCAAAGTTGCCTCGGCACTGGTTTTGGATAGCATCATTTTGCCACGCACAGTATACTTGAACCAGGGTTGCAAGTGAACAGTTTACAAATTAGTCATTTCAGAAATGCATCTACCCTTGACCCAATAGCCAATAATCACGCCCATTTGGACGTCAGATAAATTGCTCCGTTTCCACACTATGACAAATGCACTGTTGTCCACATCCCACCATGCTTTACATACACTCCACTGATAGTGCTGCCACCTGTCATCTGTAAGTGGTTATAGCATGTCGATGTTGAACATGGGTGATGGTCCCATTAATGCGACTGGCCCATACATAAATCACAAAGGTTCACATACAACTAAATAAACAATACAAATATGAAAGAGCATTTTAAGTCTGACAGTTACAATAAAGTACTGCTATCAACATATTAAACGCCAAAATTTAAATACACGATAGTAGCGTTTGCTAGTGTATGGTACATTAGTTTAAGAACAAATTTTAGCCTGATACACAAAAATTAGACACATTAATCTATTCTAGATTATACTTACTGGGCATCCTGCAAAAACATGCAGAAATGTTCGCAGTCGTTTGAGAAGCAAACTCTGAACTCTGCGAGGTTGTGTTCATCTCGCTTCTTACTTTCCTGATATGGCCTCACACTGCAGCAGTTCATCAACCACATGAACAGTATAGGTCCCAACATTAAATTTACTGTTGAAATGGAGAAGTATGGCAAGCTTCCATTCTTGGATGTTTTAGTTCAGCATAAGGCTGGCTTAGTCACTCAGTGTACAGGAAATCTATGCACACTGACCAGCAATTGAATGACAACAGTTTCCACCGCCCAGGGCAAAGATTATTTCCGACAGCGACCATCTAGAGTTTGAATTACAGCATTTGAACTGCATGTTCAGGGAAAACTTTTACACCAAGGGAGAAATTGCAAAAGCTTTTAGTTGTCACCAACAAAGACTCCTTGTGAATTGGCGGAAGAAGCAAAGCTCGCTGCATTCTTTCCATACTGTGGAACAATGGCTAGCAAGACAGCAAACATGCTAAATAGATGTGGACCAAGACCATTATTCTACCTTATCGCCAAGATGCAAGATATGTTGCACCCTGTTACAGACAACACAAGTCTTACAGAGTTCCTGGCATGAATAGTGTCCTGTGAAAATGTGGTATCATTTACATTCGGCAAACTATTCGCACTGTTGCTGAGTGTTGTGCAAAGCACTCATGGCGTAATAAACAAAGGAATCTTGAGAAGTCTACCATAGCTGAACATTACCTAGAAAATGGACAGAAATACAATTTGAAACAACAAGAGTTCTGATTCAAACATCATTATATTGAGATTCTGTTATCAAAGTGGCCAAAAACAGAATAAGCAGCAAAGAGTTTAGCAGAGACCAGGGATACACACGTAGTAGAGCATGAGGATAGGCTTAGAACATAGAGCAAAACCAAAGACAAAAGGTTTCACATTCACAGGGAGGTGAGTGTGGCACTTTCGAAGATCGTGTTACCTGACATCGCTTGGTCCTGCAGCAGGACAGAGCTGCTATGAGTTGACCAACTTGCCTTCTAGGCATGTGTCGCTTTGGTTCTTCTGGAAGGTTCCAGACACTGTTACTGCATCTATTTAAGCAGAACATGGTGCCAGCCACAGCTGTCACTGACTAACTCCTGATGACAAAGGCGGGGACAGCCATTAAAAGCTCAAGTATTTTACTTGGAGTGACATGGCTTGTAAACTAAGAAGATTTTATTAAAGACATAGATACTGAAGTTACAATGACCAACGGTTGAAGGGTATGAAGTGGACACCACAAATGACTGACAGTAGAATTTTGCCGGTCACATTTATTTTTCTGGATATCAGCAAAGTATTTTGCTGGAATAAAAGATAATGGAATTGTTTTATAACCATGAATATCAACATTTTCAGTTTTTCTCTGTTTTCCTTTGCTCTTCCCCATTGTTCAAAACACCCTGTGATTTCTGTACAGTGCACTGAAACGTATTCTATCAGACCACCTCTTATGAAAACCATCAACATGTAAATCACTCTCATAACATATTGACAATATTATGAAATTGATTGCTGCTACTCACCACATAGCGGAGATGCCAAGTCACAGTCAGGCACATCAAAAATACTGTCAAACAAAGCTTTTGCCCAAACAGGCCTTCATCAGAATTAGGCAAAACAAACACACACACACACACACACACGCACACACACACACACACACACACACACACACACACACACACACACACACACACACACACACAGAGAGAGAGAGAGAGAGAGAGAGAGAGAGAGAGAGAGAGAGAGAGAGACTAGTCTCTCACTGCCAACGTCAGACTGAGTCTGACGATGTGCTCTCTCGCACACGCGTTTTTGTGTGTGTGTGTGTGTGTGTGTGTGTGTGTGTGTGTGGGGGGGGGGGGGGGGGTTCTGACTTTTTTTGAAGGCATGTTTGATTGAATGATTTGTTTGTTGTGCCTCCTTTGACTCAGTGCCTCTGCTACGTGGGGAATAGTGACTACCCTTTTCCTAATACTGTCACTATTCCATCCTGGATTTTTCATAACATATTGAACAATTTTTAAGATTTGTCACTAGGTTCACCAACTGTGAACACGCACTGGTCTTAAGCTATGTACACAGAAATAAATTGCAGGATACTGTGACTGCCATTTACTTAAAAACCAAATGGAACACCAATATTCAGAAAACCTACCTTCTCTCCTGAAGTGAACACCAAACACATCAGGAAGCTTTTGCATCAAAATTTCTGCCATTTGTAATGCTCCAACTACAATTCTGAGATCCTGAGAAGCCATCATTCCAGCAATATGGCTAGATACTACCTGGTTTTTTAGTACCTCCTGCATAAATACATTGCAAAAACATCAATTTTCCACATTTAATGAAGAGTGCTTATAAAGTCTATTGCGAAAAGAAATCCACTAAACATACTAGCAAGAGAACATAATTTGAATTTTCACTCATTAAAATTCTATTAATAACACTTACTGAAATTCCACTGTCATCTCTTAAATTAAGCACAAGTAACATACAGAAAACCGTGACAGTTTTAACATGAAATGTAAAAATTTCTGTGACCTAAGCTATTGTTCAGCTTCATTCAACTACCAATTTTTTACTTTTGTTTAGAACATGATAGAAGGATTAGAAATACATAGGTACTAAAATTGTGGAAGAGAGAATGTAATACAATCTAGCTGGATTCAAAGTAAATTCTATACGAATTAAATTTACAAAATTTGGCATAACTACACACAGTGTTGATAATGGATGATATATCATCAAGAGAAACACCAATACTGTGTCTTAAGAAACATTTATTTTTACTGTCTTTATGACAAATGACTGACAAACAGTTTTGAGTTCATTTAATGCTTACTTCAATAAAAAAAAGATTCAGATACATCATAAATTGTGGAAAGTAAAATATGAAGATAATTTTTAAATATGACTGAATCAAGTCGTCATCCATACATGGTTATGTAACTGTAACAATAAACGACTCTTTAAGTGTTGCTGTCGGCTATGCTACATGGGACATGTAGTAGTGGTTAGCAGTGGATGGTGTGCAGCCTCGTCATCAGTGCAAATCCGATCACCAACAAATATTTGTTACCTAGTATTTATGCTGTAGGAAACTTCTTGTATAATAATGTAAATACTTTAGGATTAAAGGACACCACTCACCAAAAAGCAGAAGCACTGAGTTGTCGATAGAAACAACAGAAGAAAAACTTGCCAGCTTTCACACACACACACACACACACACACACACACACACACACACACACAACCACTAAATGGCACTGGCTAGACCTGACAGTGCCAATGCTATTTTGTAGCAGATGAACTGGTTGTGGTGTGGCTAGCGTCAGGTGGGGAAGTGGGGAGAGGAACTGGGGGTGGGTGGCTGCGGCTCTGAGGGTGGTGGCCAGTTTGCCAGTCAGCTATGCGGGAGGGAGGGGTAGCAGGTATATGAGATGGCATGATTGTAGTGCCCAGTGGGAAGTGGCACATGCTGAAGATGACTTGGGAGAAGTAGCACATGCTAGAGGCGACATGGGGGTGTGGATTAGCAGGAGTTGATAGGATGGAGGAAGGGGAAACTGCTGGGTGGAGGGTGCAGGAACAGAGGGTTACTTGAGATTGAGGCCCAGGGTGATAATGGGAGCAGATGTGTTGCAAGTATAACTGCCATCTGCACAGTTCAGATAAGTCAGTGGTGGAGGGGAGGATACTGAGCACTTGGGTTATGAAGCAGACATTGAAATTGGGCATGTTGTGCACAGCTGCATGTTGTGCTACTGGGTGATCAACTCTGTTCTTGACAACAGTTTGGCAGTGGCCATTCATTCTTATGGACAGCTGGTTGTTACACATACCAACACATGAGGTCTGTTCAAAATCTGTACACAGAATTTTTCTATGCTTATTGTGCATGGTCTCCTTTGAAATACTCTCCTACACAATTGATTCACCACTCCCAATGTGTTTCCACTTCTGGAAGCAGTCTTGGTACACCACCTGCTGGATCATGTGAAGCACTGTCTGCAAATATTCTTTTATCTTATCTATCATTGCAAATCTTTGTCCTTTTAGTGGAGTTTTTAACTTTGGAAATTAAAAAAAAAAAATAATAGTCTGCAGGGGCCAGATCCAGAGAATAGGCAGGATGAAGCAGCACAGTGATTTCGTGTTTTGTGCTACAGTCACGCACCAATAGGGATGTGTGTGTGTGTGTGTGTGTGTGTGTGTGTGTGTGTGTGTGTGTGTGTGTGTTATTGTGATGCAAGAGCCATGAACTGTCTAGTCACATTTCAGGCTGCTTCCTTCTCACATTTTCTCGCAGGTGAGAAACACATCCTGATAGTACCATCTATTGACAGACCGTCCTTGTAGCACGAATTCAAGATGAACTAATCCTTCAAAATCAAGAAAAGTATCAGCATGGATCTGAAATTTGACCTGACCTGGCAAGCTCTGTTTGGTCTTTGAGAGCCTTTCCCAACCCATTGTGAAGATTGAACCTTGGTCTCAACATCGTAATGTCTCATCACCAGTTACGATTCTCTTAAGAAACATCTTGTTCTTGAACTTAGCGGCAACATGATGCATTCGAAGATGATGATTCAGGATTTCAAGTCATGACTGGTGGGTTGATTTGGAGGGAGGGACCAAACAGCGAGATCATCGGTCCGTCAGATGAGGAATGAGTGGGGAAGGAAATCAGGTGTGCCCTTGCCTGAAATGATTTCAAGAAATCACCGAAAACATAAATCAGGATTGCCGGAGATGGATTTGAGCAGTCGTCCTCCCGAATGAGAGTCCAGTGTGACAACCATTGCGCCACCTCTCGCTTGGTCATGACATGATCCAACTGAAATGTTACATACTTCAGCAATCTGACAGCCATTCTTCGATTGGCACGCACAATTTCATTGACGTTCTCGACGTGAGTGTTGTTGATAGAAATTGCAGGGTGTCCTGAACAAGGGTCACCTTTAACTTCCCTCCAGTCATTTTTAAACTGCATGACCCATTTGTAACACTGACTACAGCTTAAGCACTGATCATACACTTCCTGCATCAATTGGTGTGTCTACGTACTGGTTTTCTTGAATTTAATGCAAAATGTAATTCATATGCGTTGCTCCTCTATCTCTGCCATCTCAAAATTTGCTAACTGTTCAACACAACGTTCTACTCAATACAGCACTGAACAATAACTAACAGACATACAACAATGAAACTTCCAGCACTTACACATTAAAAACAGCTGTGTGCAGGGATGCCAACTGCATTTCACTCCAACTCGCCATTTGTGTGAAATTACAAATGTTACAGAATTTTGTTGAACAGACCTTGTGCAGTGCTTGCAGCAGAGGTGGTAAATGACGTGCGGGTAATATAAGCTGTGGCAGGAGTGGAGTAGGAGGTGCTGGTTGGGTGGATTGGACAAGTCTTGCATCTTTGTTTGCCAAAAGACTATGATACCTGTGGGAAGACATTGGGCGTAGGACTGGCATATGGATGGACTAAGATGTTGCGTAGGTCAGGCGGTTGATGGAACACCACTTCAGGAGGGGTGTGAAGGATCATGGGTAGGGTGTCACTCATTTCGGGCAGGATGACAAATAATAATGAAGCCCCTGGCTAAGGATATGGTCCAGCTATTCCAGTCCAGTATGATATTTGGCTACGATGGGAGTGCTCTGAGGGGGGCGGGGGGTTAGTATTGGGTTATGTGAAGATATGGCACAGGATATCTGTTTATGAGTTAGGTTTTTAGGTTTGGGAGGTACTTCCATGACTGAAGACATTTGTGAAGTATCCAGGTCTGAGCAAAGAAATTTTCATCATTACAGATATGTTTTACATGGGTGAATAGGCTGTACGGGAAGGATTTTTCATGTGGAAGGGATGGCAGCTAATGAAATGCAGGTTCTGTTGCTGGTTAGTGGGTTTAACATGGACAGAGGTGCAGATGGAGCCATCAGAGAGTTAGATGTCAATGTCTAGGAACTTGGCATGTTGGGATAAGGAGGATCAATTGAAGCAGGTGGAAGAGAGTGTATTGAGATTGTGAAGGAATGAGGATAGGGTGTCTTGGCCCCGAGTCCAGATCATGGCTATATCATCAATGAATCTAAACCAGATTAACGGTTGGAGTTTTGGCAGACTAGGAATGTTTCCCTAGACAGCCCTTAAACAGACTGGCATAAGAAGGTGCCATGACGGTGCCCATGAATGTGTCATGGATTTGTTTGTAAACCTTCTGTGATGACAAGGGACCCATTATTTGAAGGAGTGGGGATGATAGGAAGTCAATGAAAAAGGTGGTTAGTACTTTGATGTGGGAGACTTGGTTTCAGGCAAATAGTTGGAGGTGTTGGTCAACAGGAGTGGAAATTCCTTCAGTGGGAGCAAAACAGCCAAGAGAAGCCCACTGACAAATTTTCAGAAATTTTTCAGGCATAACTCTTAGTATCTTGGTATACGGGCTCATACCTGTTTGAATGTTTTACTCTTAATGGATGTCTTATCTATAACAAAAAATATTTATCAATGATTCTGTCAACAGGTGCAGTATTTATATTAGGTGAATAGTTTCAAACCACACAGGTTCATTTTCAAACCTCGCCTACTGAGGATGCACTGCCAGTGCTCGATTTAGCAATACACATGAAAGTGGCAACACATGCTTTACAAATGTTTGCAGAATGAATGCCACAATCCAAACACGCCTCATACCAAGTTTGATTTTGACGTGGTAAGAGGCATGTGTGGTTTGTGGCATCCATTTTGCAAAAAATTATAAAGTATGTGCTGCCACTTTGACGTTTATTATTAACCCTTGAGCAGGCGTGCCATTTTTCACAACACAAGAGGGTGTGTGGTGCACTTTGTACACATGTATAGAATAGCTGTCTATGTTACCAAGCTAAACATGTATGATCAAAATCACAGTTTATTTAAACAACAAGAAATTAAACTTACATAATATGAGCTAAAACAATGTTTTATTATTTTTTTAAAAAAAAAAAAAAAAAAAAAAAAAAAAAAAAAAAAAAAAAAAAAAAAAGAGAGAGAGAGAGAGAGAGAGAGATAAATTTTCACTGTAATACTCTGTTGACAAGAACAGGTGTTACAGAGACAGTAATGACCCATTCAAAGCATTAAGCAATGCAGTTGCATCAGATCCATGTCAGCAGCTTATTTGATCACTAATTATCTTGTAGACAACTGCCTCAATGTGGGATTATGTTGCTAGTTCGTAATCAGGGTCATTTTTTGCACAGATCGTAAACTTTTTCTCGCCTGGCCCACTTTGTATTTTATACTCCTGCCGCTCACTTGGACGTATGACAACACAATTTATCGCTGTTTTACCTGAAGCGATAATGAAGGAATAGGTATAGGTTTGCAGTTGTGAAACAACAATGGAACTATGCAAAATCTTTTTATTTTTGGTTGGTGCATTTTATACACAGGCGCACCTGCTTGTGGGTTAAAAATCAGACAGTGTCAGTCCAGCCTCTGTAGGCCAGGTTTGAAAATGAACCTGTAAGGTCCAAAACTAGTCACCTAATATAACTACTGCAACTGCTGACAATTATTAATAAACACTTTAAGGAATTTAATAAAGTTGCCGGTTCTCTGTCAGCAAAATACTGAAACTGAAGTCTTATCTATTTTTACTGTGGCAGTAAAAGTAACTTAAATTGTAATTCTTCATGCTTTCCTGGAGATCTGTTGACATGTCGAAGAATCAGGTTCTCCACCAGATGTTCGCGAACACCTGTCAGAGACTCTGATTATTCAACATGTAACTTAAATTGTTAAATGTTTCTATTTTACCATAGTGCAACTTCAGTTAACTGCAATTCTTTAGACTTACTTATATCACCCTGACATTATGCAGTATTTTTAACAGTTACAAATTAAGATTTCAGTGTACCCCACTGATGTTTTGTTTCTTATTGCCTCGTCCAGCCTAATATTTTATGTTACGTTCCCTTGACATTTAATCGCTGTTTACCTAATATATTTTCAACTATGTTATAGTTGCACACACTAAGTAGCGCCATACACTCTACATGTTAACATCTTTTTTGAAGTTGTCCTCCGGCATTCTATCCTCTCTGATGGCGATAAGTTATCTTACAATGGCCTTTTAAGCTGAATATTGGTCCATTTAATGAAATAAATTGGTACAGTAGAATGCAGTATGTGTTTTCACTGATAAACATGGAAATTTTCTATCAAGCAACAACAAAAAGACTCCATTAATGAAGATTTTTTACATAATTTGCTCAAAGAGATTTATTAAAGTCAACAAACTAATAAGTAAGATAATTTTCATACAAATGTTTGAGTTTATACCTTAAGAAGATCTGGAGAAGCATAATACACCATTCGTAGCAAGGCACGCAAACATTTACAACGAACAGCTGGTCCAGCTGACGAACTGTATACTTCATACAAAACACTGAATAAAGAACGGATGAATGAAGCAGCAAGTCCATGTTCTTCACGCAGACACGCAACACGTGCATCACGGGAACTGTGGAACAGTAGCATGGACACTTAATATCAATTTTCACTTCTTAAGTAATGTACATTTAATCAACACTAATGTAAGAATGGAAGTGTATTACCTGTTACTGCCATTCATTTGAGCACTGCTGATTCCACTATTTTCACTCAAGTTGCTTTCTGAATTTGAACTAACTGATGATCCACCACCAAAACAAGGAGGTAGCTGAATACTTGTTGTTGGGCTAACAATGTTTGCATGAGAACCTAGATCATTAATGACTAAATTAGTGAACAGTACCAAATAACAAGAACTAAAGTAGTTGCAAAAATTTGACAATGTTTGAAAGAAAATCAGTATACACATACTAGCGTATTTAGAAACCATTTTTACTAGCAAGTTCACCAGACAAACAGCACAAGACCCTTGGAAAGAAATCACAGCAAACTATTGTGTAGCAATCTATACACTGAAAATGAAGAAACCATATGGACAAAATTATAGTTCTCTATACAACCAGATTCAAACATACTTATAAAGTGCTAATTACTCTCACACAAAACCCACTGCACTCCATCAAGAACGCATTCTAATGCAGACTCCTTGCTTCAAGAAAAGACAAGTTTTAACAACAAACAAACCTGGACTAAGGCAGCAACTGAAACTTTTATCATCCAAAAAATAACAGTGAATGTTAAGAACAGACTGCGAATAATGTAGTTATCAGAAAATACAAATTCTAATAACTTCATTACTTCACAATTAAGGTAGTAACGATAAGGAAATCATCTAGTTTTCATTAATGTATTTTTACTTTACATTTTTAAGTTGGTAACACTGTGTCTCTGTCTCTGTACTTTTGTTAGAGAAATCGCAGGATCTCAAAAGCTAAAGAAAATAATACTTTCTGTTGAGTGTTTCTATGCACCACACATCAGTAAGCTTACAGTGTGTCCCAGAAATGTTGACAAACTTTGGAGGTTGGGGTTGAGTGTTGAGGGCATCCTGCGGAACAAATCTAAAACGGGATTCCACGTCCAGAAATGTCATCAACAATGCTACAGAGTATCAAAGTAAAAGAGGCTGGCACATGCCAGTAAGGCACCCCTTTGCCAGCAAATGTGACTTTGTATGCTGATGGACAGTAGGTGGATCACCTCACAATGTTGTTATTCAGTGATCGCGACTAATTGGCGTGATCATCAGTGGAGATGGAGCTAGATGCTTGGAAGGCTTAGGCTCCTATGAATGCGATGTTCTGTTCCCTTCGTGGATGATAGTTTTGGATACGGGTTTCCATCTGCAGTTTATTTTTTTCCTAGATTCCTCTAAAATCTTCTGTGTTTTTTGGTATGCAGGAGAAAAATAAACTGCGGGTGGAAACTCATGTTTGAAAATGTTATCCACCAAGTCAAAAGAGCATTGCTGGCAATCAGTAGTAATCACTGAATAACAAACAACTTTGTGAGACATTCCACTTATGGTCCTTTAGCGTACAGTCACATTTGCTGTGGAAGGGGTGGCCTAGTGGCACCTATAAATTCAACATTCTATAGTCTCACTGTATGACATTTCCAGACATGGGTTACTATCCTTGATTCATTGTTCAGGACACCCTCTACAACCTCTCAAAGTTTGTCACAACATTTCTGTGACACCCTGTAGATAAGCTACTGCCTTCCCTTACTTTAAATATTAAATGAATAATGAAATTACATATGTAATAATTTAGTCTGTATAGCAATAAATACTTACCTGTGGAATGCATATTGTCTGCTGGGTTTGAGCTACTGACAGACATCGAACTGCTTCCAGCCGTAACAGTCCCAGAGCTCATATCCACAGTAGCAGCTAGAGACACAGGATTCAGACGACGCTGGACTGGCCGCGTTGTCCCAGTGTCTTCATTTATCTGCTGCATTGAATGAAAGTCCACTGTATAGGTTCGACCTAGTGTCGATAAGCTGATTTCATCCTCCCCAGACTGATGAGCAGCCTATGTAAGAGTTTGTTTTAAACAGAATCTAGCTCACTCAAGTGACCATTACTTAAAACAAAAGCAGACTATACTGAAGAGTACATGTAACATATAAAATGAACATACCTCAATTATGCGAGAGTCAATGGTACTGTATGGGTGCCACAAGCCACGGTCATCCCTCCACTGCCATTGAACGGTATCATGAACATGGTTATTTGGCCTTTCCAAAAGAGCATCAACTGTGAATATTCCATCAGTAGGTAGACGTGGCATAAGCTCTCCGATAAGGCAAGTTATTTCATACAGCTCCTGTGGGCTGCGAGACACCAGTTCAATCTGCAGAAAAAGGCAAAAAACTGTAACTGTAATACTTCATAAAGCATTCTCAACTAACATCTCAAATTTCTGCAATTAACACTATAATGCCATAACATGATCATCATTGTTATCTATGAGCAATACTCATTTCCTGTAAGAAATACATATTACGATTATTACACACATGAGAGAGAGAGAGAGAGAGAGAGAGAGAGAGAGAGAGAGAGAGAGAGAGAACTTGCCAGTTCCCCTACACTTTGACACCATCCCAGTTAAGAGAATGCCATATTTCATGCTCAATCCTTAGGACTGCTACAGCACTAAGTCTGGAATCAGGCAGTGTGTTTCTAAGATATAGCTTTTGATTAGTTTCAATTTAGAAAAATGATCTTTCTGGCATAGAAGTAGCAACTGGCACACTGAAGTACAGCTGAGGATCTGTATATGCATCACAAAAATCACTTGCCAGGGAAGTATTTAAAAGAATAAATAAAGAAAGAACTGTTAAATGCTTCAATTGACAACACGTTTCCTTTCTTTCCAAATTTTTTCAACATAAGTGTCTTTAGGCTATTACGTTCATTCATATAAAAGATTAATGGTACAATCTGATCGTACTTCCTCACTGAGCTTTCTGTTCTTTTCTGAATATCTTCATTTTCTAACTTTTGTAAGAAAGGAAAATAATCATTAACATTCAGCAGGCTGGTAAATGCTTGTTAATTACTGAATCAAAATATCAACAGAAGCACTGAAAACTATGATTTTAATGTAGGGGTTCTTAAATGTTTTTGGTGCCGGAACCCTTTTGAAGTACCAAATATTTTACGGAGTACAAATACAAACAATCCTGATTTCATTATAATCAGATAATAAAAATCTTAGAAAAAAGATATACCATACACTACTGACTTCCAACAAGAATACATAAAACAACATGCCATAATACAATATACATACAACACTGTATTGCTTCCACTGTAAATTGATAAAATTGTTTTCATTTAATAGGCTTTATGGAGCTGCTTTTTAATTTTGACCAAATGTTAGATGTCTGCCTTAATAGAAGATAAATGAAGATGCTTGTCATGTTCAACATCCATTCTATTGTGGCATTTTGTCTTGGTAGCTGTATAAGCAGAAAATCGCTTTTCAACCAAGTATGCTGTTGGAAACAGTCAGAGGTTGTGTGGCACTCATCATGAACCCCATTCTGGACATTATCTTTTCTCACCCAATTCAATGATTACAAAATTTTCAGAAGATTAATTTCTATCTTTTGTGGGCATTAATAGCCATGTGATCCACACTTGAGAACGCTACCGACAGAAATGACAAGACACTTAGTGAAGAAATAGAATCGAATGTACGGTAACTATTTTATAGCTAGGATAAGAATTTTGGCAGAGCCGAAAAACATTACAGATATTGTTTCCTTATCGCTAGAGGGTACAGTGTGGGCACTTTGGGCTATGGTGAGTGGTAGACAGCTGCGAGCATATACAAACCGGGATTTTGATTGCCAGAGAGGAGAGGACTGGTGTGGAGAAACAAGCCCTACCTCCCTTTAGCAGTATGGCAGCCTATAGCAGAACTGACACATTGTTACAGGGATCGCTGATCTCTTCTGGTGTCTTAACGATCTTAATCGAAATCCGTGATGAATCTGGCTTGACCACTTCATTTATTTCAAAATAAGCAAAGAAAACAACAAGCAATGCAAAAGACAAAGCATTTGGGGCAGCTATCACGCAATAGCCTGGTTAATGTTAGCAGATTATTGTCAATGATTTAGTTCAGACCCAACCTCTAGTCATGTTCAATAAAAGCATAGTTGGAAACATCCACCAACTAATTTGCCACCTGAAAAGTTTCCGCATTATATCTTCTTTTGAGCTTTAGTCAACATATAGACATACGCGTTTGTTTGTTTGTTATAAAATGCTCAGTCCCACAGCTGAGTACTACGTTGCATTAGAAGGCGTTTCATAAACAGACCATTCAACCAGCCACAGCTGGTATAGTGCCAAAACAACAAGTGCACCAATACCACATGGTGTTTGTACACTTTTACTTAGTTAAGAAGTTCTTATGCACATTATCTATCCAAACTGTGTTTTGCCACATTTTCGATACTTATATGCATAAAATAAAGCTATTTCAAACTTTCTTTGATACAATACTTCACCTGGATACAATTCTCCACAAATAGCATCTATCAAGTAATTTCATATTTTTGCATTTTGAGGCAGAATGTGCATCTACTTTGCATTTATCTCAAAATGAAAATTTTACGGGTTCTTAGTGATTCGCAAAATGCAGTTCTTAGTAATTATATATCTTACTACCTAAAGCCTAAAGTCGTTACATCACCTTTTTGAGACTCACGGTTATGTCACATCTTCCGAGCGAACTACCTTAGAACTTTCAAAGTACGATTTTGCTGTAACATCTACTAGCCAACTCTCCCTCTATCTTTTAAAATCAACAGTTTACTTTTACAACGTAACAAATACGGAATGATATCGCTACAAGATGTTGAATTTAACAACTGTAATTGAATGTACTGTGGCCCAAGGGTGGTTTGAGGATTTGCCATGCCGAATTCGACTGCACATTGCAATTGCAAACTTGAATTGAGCTAGGCTCAATACCGTTTCTTCCAAATCCACCAGAAACAAATGCAAAATAATTTTATTTAAAAAAGCGGATAAAGTGTCACTAGAAGCCTTCCTAAGAGACAATCTCCATTCCTTCCGAACTAACTATGCAAATGTAGACGAGATGTGGCTCAAATTCAAAGATATAGCAGCAACAGCAATTGAGAGATTCATACCTCATAAATTGGTAAGATATGGAACTGATCCCCCATGGTACACAAAACAGGTCCGAACGCTGTTGCAGAGGCAACAGAAAAAGCATGCGAAGTTCAGAAGAACGCGAAATCCCGAAGATTGGCTAAAATTTACAGACGCGCGAAATTTGGCACGGACTTAAATGCAAGATGCCTTTAATAGGTTCCACAACGAAACATTGTCTCGAAATTTGGTACCAAATCCGAAGAAATTCTGGTCGTATGTAAAGTACACAAGTGGCAAGACGCAGTCAATACCTTCGCTGCGCAGTGCCGATGGTACTGTTACCGACGACTGTGCCGCTAAAGCGGAGTTATTGAACGCAGTTTTCCGAAATTCCTTCACCAGGGAAGACGAATGGTATATTCCAGAACTTGAAACACTAACAGCTGCTAGCATGATTTTCTTAGAAGTAGATACCTTAGGGGTTGCGAAGCAGCTCAAATCGCTTGATACGGGCAAGTCTTCAGGTCCAGATTGTATACCGATTAGGTTCCTTTCAGATTACGCTGATACAATAGCTCCCTACTTATCAATCATATACAACCGCTCGCTCACCGATAGATCTGTACCTACAGACTGGAAAACTGCGCAGGTCGGCACAGTGTTTAAGAAGGGTAGTAGGAGTAATCCATCGAACTACAGACCTATATCATTGACGTCTGTTTGCAGTACGGTTTTGGAGCATATACTGTATTCAAACATTATGAATCACCTTGAAGGGAACGATCTATTGATACGTAATCAGCATGGTTTCAGAAAACATCATTCTTGTGCAACACAGCTAGCTCTTTATTCGCACAAAGTAATGGCCGCTATCGACAGGGAATCTCAGGTTGATTCCGTAATTGTGGATTTCCGGAAAGCTTTTGACACCGTTCCTCACAAGCGATTTCTAATCATGCTGCGGGCCTATGGGGTATCGCCTCAGCTGTGCGACTGGATTTGTGATTTCCTGTCAGGAAGGTCGCAGTCCGTAGTAATAGAAAGCAAATCATTGAGTAAAATTGAAGTGATATCAGGTGTTCCCCAGGGAAGCGTCCTGGGACCTCTACTGTTCCTGATCTATATAAATGACCTGTGTGACAATCTGAGCAGTTCTCTTAGGTTGTTCGCAGATGATGCTGTAATTTACCGTCTAGTAAGGTCATCCGAAGACCAGTATCAGTTGCAAAGTGATTTAGAAAAGATTTCTATATGGTGTGGCAGGTGGCAGTTGATGCTAAATAATGAAAAGTGTGAGGTGATCCATATGAGTTCCAAAAGAAATATCCGTTGAAATTCGATTACCCGAAAAATAGTACAATTCTCACGGCTGTCAATTCAACTAAGTACCTGGGTGTTAAAATTACGAACAACTTCAGTCGGAAAGACCACATAGATAATATTGTGGGGAAGGCAAGCCAAAGGTTGCGTTTCATTGGCAGGACACTTAGAAGATGCAACAAGTCCACTAAAGAGACAGCTTACACTACACTCGTTCGTCCTCTGTTAGAATATTGCTGCGCGGTGTGGGATCCTTACCAGGTGGGATTGACGGAGGACATCGAAAGAGTGCAAAAAAGAGCAGCTCGTTTTGTATTACCACGTAATAGGGGAGAGAGTGTGGCAGATATGATACGCGAGTTGGGATGGAAGTCATTAAAGCATAGACGTTTTTCGTCACGGCGAGATCTATTTACGAAATTTCAGTCACCAACTTTCTCTTCCGAATGCGAAAATATTTTGTTGAGGCCAACCTACATAGGTAGGAATGATCATCAAAATAAAGAAAGAGAAATCAGAGCTTGAACAGAAAGGTTTGGGTGTTCGTTTTTCCCGCGCGCTGTTCGGGAGTGGAATGGTAGAGAGATAGTATGATTGTGGTTCGATGAACCCTCTGCCAAGCACTTAAATGTGAATTGCAGAGTAGTCATGTAGATGTAGAATAGGCACTTTACTTTGTGGTGCATGATGCGGGTTTATATAGCCCCAGGTGGTGAAGCACATATGGCGAACTGATGAAATCCTTTGGAGCCGCTTGAGGTGATGACAGAGATGGAGGGAGTGAGAGGGAGAGAGCAAGACTGTGTGGGGGAAGAGAGGAAGACTGCTGGGATCATGCACTGCTTCCTCAAAGTACATAACTACTACTGAATCCAAAAAACACGATGGCAACATGACAAAAAGGAAAACGGATGCTTGGGAAAAAACATACACTAAACACAACGCAGAAGCTCTTACACACAGATCACAAGAGCAGCTGAAAGTAATCTGGAAAGACATGAAAGCCAAAGCAAAGAAAATGAAAGCTAAATGCAATCGAGAACAATTTCAAACTGCCATTGGAGTACGTGAGACGAAGATCAATGACATAAGCCAAACGGTTGTCGATATGATCTCGCAAGTTTTAGGAGGGATACTGGAGTCAACATCAATGACACATCTGAAGATAATGTGATTTTGTTTTTTTTTCCAAATGGTTAATATATTCTTGTTTCTTGTATGGCATAATATATGTTTTTATCATTTCGGCATCGTTATAATTTCTGTTAATACCAGATTCTGATTCGTTATCAGGAGAAAGAAAACTGGCGTTCTACGGATCGGAGCATGGAATGTCAGATCCCTTAATCGGGCAGGTAGGTTAGAAAATTTAAAAAGGGAAATGCATAGGTTAAAGTTAGATATAGTGGGAATTAGTGAAGTTCGGTAGCAGGACGAACAAGACTTTTGGTCAGGTGAATACAGGGTTATAAATACAAAATCAAATAGGGGTAATGCAGGAGTAGGTTTAATAATGAATAAAAAATTAGGTGTACGGGTAAGCTACTACAAACAGCATAGTGAACGCATTGTAGCCAAGATAGATACGAAGCCCACGCCTACTACAGTAATACAAGTGTATATGCCAACTAGCTCTGCAGATGACGAAGAAATTGATGAAATGTATGATGACATAAAAGAAATTATTCAGGTAGTGAAGGGAGATGAAAATTTAATAGTGATGGGTGACTGGAAATCGTCAGTAGGAAAAGGAAGAGAAGGAAACATAGTAGGTGAATATGGATTGGGGCTAAGAGATGAAAGAGGAATCCGCCTGGTAGAGTTTTGCGCAGAGCATAACTTAATCATAGCTAATACTTAGTTTAAGAATCATGAAAGAAGGTTGTATACATAGAAGAACCCTGCAGATACTAAAAGGTATCAGATAGATTATATAATGGTAAGACAGAGATTTAGGAACCAGGTTTTAAATTGTAACACATTTCCAAGGGCAGATGTGGACTCTGACCACAATCTATTAGTTATGAACTGTAGATTAAAACTGAAGAAACTGAAAAAAGGTGGCAATTTAAGGAGATGGTACCTGGGTAAACTGACTAAACCAGGAGTTGTACAGAGTTTCAGGGAGAGCATAAGGGAACAATTGACAGGAATGGGGGAAAGAAATACAGTAGAAGAAGAATGGGTAGCTTTGAGGGATGAAATAGTGAAGGCGGCAGAGGATCAAATAGGTAAAAAGACGACGGCTAATAGAAACCCTTGGGTAACAGAAGAAATATTGAATTTAATTGATGAAAGGAGAAAATATAAAAATTCAGTCAATGAAGCAGGCAAAAAGGAATATAAACGTCTCAAAAATGATATCGACAGGAAGTGCAAAATGGCTAAGCAGGGATGGCTAGAGGACAAATGTAAGGATGTAGAGGCTTATCTCACTAGGGGTAAGATAGATACTGCCTACAGGAAAATTAGAGAGACCTTTGGAGAAAGGAGAACCACTTGCATGAATATCAAGAGCTTTGATGGAAACCCAGTTCTAAGCAACAAAGGGAAAGCAGAAAGCTGGAAGGAGTGTATAGAAGGTCTATACAAGGGCGATGTACTTGAGGACAATATTATGGAAATGGAAGAGGATGTAGATGAAAATGAAATGGGAGATATGATATCGCGTGAAGAGTTTGACAGAGCACTGAAAGACCTGAGTCGAAACAAGGCCCCCAGAGTAGACAACATTCCATTAGAACTACTGACAACCTTGGGAGAGCCAGTCCTGACAAAACTGTACCATATGGTGAGCAAGATGTATGAGACAGGCGAGATACCCTCAGACTTCAAGAAGAATATAATAATCCCAATCCCAAAGAAAGCAGGTGTTGACAGATGTGAAAATTACCGAACTATCAGTTTAATAAGTCACAGCTGCAAAATACTAACGCGAATTCTTTACAGACGAATGGAAATACCGATAGAAGCCAACCTCGGGGAAGGTCAGTTTGGATTCCGTAGAAATGTTGGAACACGTGAGGCAATACTGACCCTACAACTTATCTTAGAAGAAAGATTAAGGAAAGGCAAACCTACATTTCTAGCATTTGTAGACTTAGAGAAAGCTTTTGACAATGTTGATTGGAGTACTCTCTTTCAAATTATGAAGGTGGCAGGAGTAAAATACAGAGATCGAAAGGCTACTTACAATTTGTACAGAAAGCGGATGGCAGCTATAAGAAGTGAAGCGTATGAAAGGGAAGCAGTGGTTGGGAATGGAGTGAGACAGGGTTGTAGCCTCTCCCCGATGTTATTCAATCTGTATATTGAGCAAGCAATAAAATAAACAAAAGAAAAGTTCGGAGTAGGTATTAAAATCCATGGAGAAGAAATAAAAACTTTGAGGTTCGCCGATGACATTGTAATTCTGTCAGAGACAGCAAAGGACTTGGAAGAGCAGTTGAATGGAATGGACAGTGTCTTGAAAGGAATGTATAAGATGAACATCAACAAAAGCAAAATGAGGATAATGGAATGTAGTTGAATTAAGTCGGGTGATGCTGAGGGAATTAGATTAGGAAATGAGACACTTAAAGTAGTAAAGGGGTTTTGCTATCTGGGGAGCAAAATAACTGATGATGGTCAAAGTAGAGAGGATATAAAATGTAGACTGGTAATGGCAAGGAAAGTGTTTCTGAAGAAGAGAAATTTTTTAACATCGAGTATTGATTTAAGTGTCAGGAAGTCGTTTCACAAAGTATTTGTATGGAATGTAGCCATGTATGCAAGTGAAACATGGACGATAAATAGTTTAGACAAGAAGAGAATGGAAGCTTTCGAAATGTGGTGCTACAGAAGAATGCTGAAGATTAGATGGGTAGATCACGTAACTAATGAGGAGGTATTGAATAGGATTGGGGAGAAGAGAAGTTTGTGGCACAACTTGACTAGAAGAAGGGATCGGTTGGTAGGAAATGTTCAGAGGCATCAAACGATCACCAATTTAGTATTGGAGGGCAGCGTGGAGGGTAAAAATCATAGAGGGAGACCAAGAGATGAATACACTAAGCAGATTCAGAAGGATGTAGGTTGAAGTAGGTACTGGGAGATGAAGAAGCTTGCACAGGATAGAGTAGCATGGAGAGCTGCATCAAACCATTCTCAGGACTGAATACCACAACAACAACAACAACAACAACAACAACCAGATTCTAATATTTATTTGAATTTGCAATATTATAAAAAAAGTCTTTTTTTCTAGAAATCAAAACATTGTATGACTGTATACTCAATTAAGCAATAAAATGAGAATGTTAGTCCCCTAGGGTGGGAAAAAGAAGAAGAAGAAGAAGAAGAAGAAGAAGAAGAGAGAGAGGAAAAGTCTTTACACTATCTTCTACTTTTGCTAGCGATGTAGGTACAATTTTAATTAAAGTAATTAAGTATAATATACCTTCTGACGGCTTGGCCTGCAGCACCTGCTTCTGGCTGAAATACACATTAATGTTGTCATTCACCTCCACAGCATCAGGGTGAAACCCATCTCTAACTTCTATTCCAAAGTTGTGTAGAACTGCAGCAGCCACAACAACATTCCCACACTTGTTTGGTTTAAATCACATTGTTTTAGTGAGAGTTTGGAAGCATTTATTCCAAACCACGAAAGCTCGCTCCATTACACATCTAGTAGCAATATGGACTCTATTGTAGTGCTGTTGGCTCCTGTGTGGGTTCGGAACACAGGCATCTTAAGATGTTTGGAGAGAGCATATCCACTATCTCCAACAAGCAACCCATCAATTTCAATTTTCAAATTCTGCAGCAACTCTACTATTGTCTCAAAAGCGTGCATCATGTGTGGAACTCTGCCAACGGCTTACCATATACAAAATCTTCATATTGGCATCACAGATGATATGTGTATTGACAGGAAATAAACTCTTGCAATTTCTGTATAGTTCTGCTTGTGCACCAGAAGGACAAAGTATGAGTTTATGTACACAATCTAAGGCCCCTATGACATCTCAGAATCCACCATTTCGACATAATTCCCTTTTATTCTTTGATATATTTTCTTGGCTCTGTGGCATGGACACATACAGCGGTTTTAAAGCAAATAAACTGTTTATCACACTATTAAAAGCTCTTCCAGCAGTAGTACAATGGATATTAATGAGATCCCGTTATGATTTTAGAAGTACCTGTGCAAAAGAGTCGCAGTCCACAAAGAAGCAGCAGCCTAGGAGACAAAGCACATTTCCTGTCAGAATTATGCTGCAGTAATGGCTCCAGAACACCAAGCAGCAACTCGAAAAGATTACTTGCGAAATCCAAACCGCACTTTGAAATCACTGTCACTATACATCACTAATGGGTCTCTCCTCTCCATTACAATCCTCATACTTGGGATGTTCACCTCTTCCTCCATCTTACATCTTCTTTGTAGTCCAGGTAATCCATAAAATTTGACACTTAAAACAGAATTCAAATATCGCACCTTACTCTCTTACTTTACTCCAAATACTGCCTAGGAGTAAATTTTGGCCTCATTTCCTCCTTAAGTTACTAATATAGCAGCGTAATCTTCAATGGTGCTCTCCACCAGTAATGGAGTAAATAAATTTACTTTGGAAGTAAATGAAAAATTTACTCCTGGAGTAATTTACTCCTTTAGTTCAGTACTACTGACTGGAAGTCGCCGATTTCCTTCTCTCTTAGTAAATTACTACTTTAGTTTCACTTACTCCTCATTGGTGCTCCCCAAACTTAGTTCATTTCCACAGAAAACTGTTGCAACTGACAACAGAATAACGGGTGCAACTTCAGGAGTTTTACTGTTCATACCACCAACTTTTTTCAAATGCTCTAAGTCCGCAATGTAAGATAAAGTACTTCTCGATGTACAGAAAAACGAATCCCATTTGTCAATCATTGTAATTTCTTGTTCATGGTCATCTAAATGTCTTAATTCTCTCTGCACAGTACTGCAATCCCGCTTCATAGAAAATAAGTGGTATCTGTCGCTAATGTGATCTGAGAATTCTCATCCCTCTCTTCTGTTATTCCCATTCATTTTACAGGATTGTGACAATAGATCACTAGGCTGCCTCTTTCTACGGAAACAGCCACTGGACCTGTGAACGAACTTCATACTGTGAACATACTGATGAGGGTGAACAGCACTGACATCACGATTCTGCCGAACTCTGATAGTTGTACTGAGAGCGAAATGCCATATTGCAATGCAACTGTTTTGTATACCTCCAAGATGGACAGAGCAAAACTGAGTGATATGCCAGGCCTTGTCATGACCGCAGTCCACACAGGACGTTCGGCACACCGTAGCCAGCTTTGCTGTGTAATATGCATAGCCATTGTGAGCTCTCGATTCTTAAATCTGTTTGTGTTCAATTAAAAATATTTAATGTACAACATGAATGGTTACAGTAACTAACATATAAATGCAATTTTTGCTGTAACTGAAGTACAGTTATATACCTCCTCATTACTGCAGTCCCCTGATCCAGTTAGCAGGTAACATAATGTTTCTGCAATGTTCTGCTTGAGCAGAGTTAGTGCAAGATCTGGACAATTTGAGCACATCACTGACATCATGCGAAGAACAGTAATGAATGTTCCTGTGCTAATTACTGGTGGTGACAGAACAAGCTGCAAAGTAAATATTTTTTTATATTTATGATGTTTGGATATAATAATAATAATAATACTAATAATAATAACTTTACAGTCAAATGCCATCACAATTACAACTGAAATGTTAAGAAAACAACAGCACATATTCAGTGTTTTTTTAACTTCTCCTGAAAAATGATTTATACTAATTTTGCTACTAATGTAGAAATTTTTAAGTGCATAAATAAAATCTCTTACCAGTTGCTGCAAATTTGTAAGCAGTTCTGGACTGGCTATCTCCTGTAGTTTACAAGGATCTGCTTGGAAACTGTCCACAAGCCGACTGAAAGCTAAGCACACACTCTCAACACTTTTCTTGTCTTGCTGTGTTAGACGATTTGCTAACAAGGCCATTGAATCTGCTACGAAATGGAATTCATCAGCGTGTAAATTTTGGCAACAGTTTGCCGTGATAGCTAAGGCTGCACGCTGTGCATTGATGCTGAAGAAGTCAAGGTACATCAAGCAGGCTGACACACCACGCTGCAAGCAAGACACACACATTAAGTCCATATCTTTATCACGTACCTGCTAAAAGGTTCACCCAGTCCCAGTTGTAGGTTGTGTATCTAACTGCTTCCAGGGGCAACAAAAGTTTACTTTTCAGTATTTCATGTAATTATGGATCAAATTTAAGAATTTAAAATGCTGTCATAATTTATTCATTACAAGGTATAACCTCACATTAGGGGTTTGATACATTATGACAAGTATTAAAGATAGAAACTATGTGCATATCTTTAGACAATGGAAGTCAGTCGTAGTGTACCAATTACACAGACAATATTCATCCACTATTTGAGAATGAGAATGCTCTAGAATAGATGCCTGAAGCCGTTTTATAAATGGGAGTTTGAATTTTTTAAATAACTGACATTTGGAAGGGGTTACTGTTATAATTTCTAAACTAGTTTAGGAAGCCTGTCTATGTAATTCTAATGTTCCAGAATACTAGATATTTGGCAATAGTATTAAAGATGGCAAATGGTCCTAGACTTTAAATGTTGGCAGAAAAAGCCAGGTAGACAGAATCACAGACATCTGTATACCTGTAATCAACACATACTGGCTATCATTCTTTTTAAGCTAATACTGTGTGCTAATGAACTTTTATATTTTAAGTGGTTAATTTATAGTGTCATCATGCAAACCAAATATTCATCTTATGTCATTAATTTACAAATAATATGCAGCAGCCACATCCTGAAGTGTCTTCTGCCACTGCACAATGTTCTTGGTGGTGCAGGGACACAAATTAAGAAAACGAAATTCCTGTCCTTCATATTTCAAAATTTTAACACAATACTGTATTATCACTGGTAACTTACTGCTTGGAGGATTGCTTTGCTATGCCTGCGAGATAACATCTCCAGAGCTGTGAGGGACTGTTCTGCAACATCCATACACTGAATTACTTGCAGCTTTTCCAGAAAGACAGGTACAGCATCCACGACAACAGCAGAGGATCTCGGAAGGGCCTCCATCATGTATGTCAAGGCACGACAGGCATGATTCATCTGTATATGATAAATTATTTATGTGATCCCACTGTATAACATACATTTAACTGTTTGCATGAAGCCCTTATTCTAATAAATTATACACATACTATTTCAATAATGGATTGGATTGGATTGGATTGTTTTGAGGAAGAAACCAAACATCGAGGTCATCGGTCTCATCGGATTAGGGAAGGACGGGGAAGGAAGTCGGCCGTGCCCTTTCAGAAGAACCATCCCGGCATTTGCCTGGAGCAATTTACGGAAATCACGGAAATTCAATAATGGACATAAGTGATATTTAAAAATAAAATTAACTACTCATCTCCTAACTTGATAAGTCCATGGAATTTTATCAAGAAAGGGTACAGATTTTCAAATTTTCACTTTTTGTGTAGGTGAATCAATGAGTTTGAAGAAGCCATACCGAAAAATGTATATTTTATGGGAGACACTTTAATCTTCACATATACCAAATAAATTGGTAATCATACATTCAAGATTTTGTTTAGACACACTATTTCATTGTTAAAAAGGCAACTATTTCATTGTTAAAAAGGCAACTATTTCATTGTTAAAAAGGCAGTAGTATAGACTAACATGGTGTATACTCGGGAAAAATAAGGGACCTGGATTTTTGCAGCATTTCCCAGTTAAAAATACACTATGCGCAGCAACATAATTTCACCAAACACATCATGGTTACATCTGATGCACTGAAATCCAGATAGTGATGTGCAATGTGCTTTTGTCACCCGATCATAGCTCATGTCACCTGATCTCGTCAGCCAATGACAGCAAATACTCTGAGCATAGGGCATGTGATGTAGTCAGCCAATGGCAATATCACTGTTAAGAAGTGCAAACAATTAAATAGGAAAAGTTAATGGTTAAATTAATGTGTGTTCAGTACAGCTACAAGGAAAGCTACGCTTTCACACATAATGGGGGTCAAAAATATTTTACTGTTTTCCCAAGGGTGTGGTTAGGCAGTATCCTGACAGCACTGCTTACATCGCAGCAGCTGAACATTTCTTACAAGCACAATTATAAATTTCACTGCTGTGCACCAAACTTTTGTGGGTTACATAGCTGTCGAGCATTTTGAGTTTTCCATACAAGAGCCTATTATGTGTAAAATTGCTCAAGAATTCACAAGCTCGATCCTTTTTAGCCTGTGTTACCATATAAGATATATCAACACAAATGTGTCACTAAAATTTTAAATAATTGCATAAATGGCTGGTCTCCTGCTTTGGAATTCTGCTAAGTGGCTCGTCCTCAAAGTGAAAGGTTTGAATAAGAGTCAAACACTCCTCAATTTGAGAAATCCATCACACATTCTCACACATAACATAATTCATTTCGCACAAAAGGAAGTTTTCTTTGAAAGTAATGCTTCTCAAACCAACATTTGCAATATTTTGCCCAAGACCTGTTAGAAATGTAAACAGTTTTGACATCATACTTCTCTAAAGCAGTTTACTGTTATGAAGTATTGTACAGTCTTCATACAGCCTTTGACACATTTTGTTGCCAACTGATGATCGTGTGTGCACTGTGTTTTGTTGCTGTAAATTGTGGATTTTCTTTGTAATTAAAGTTTTATTCCGGTGTTATTCTATCTAGATCTATAATCTGCAAATCACATTTGTGTGTCTGGCAGATAGTTTTCTTTTTTTGCTGCAGTATTATTCTCTTGTAGCAGGCTAAAGTAAAATTCTTTATTGGAGTATCAGTTCCACCAAAATTTACGAAAAATTTAATTGAAAACTGAAACAATGAAAAATTTATGGGTTTTTCCCGATACGTTCTGGGGCACATACACCCTGACTAGGTACTTGCTTTTTAAATATAAAATTTACTATGGACGACAATGCCTTTAAATTATGATCTATAAATACATCCTAAAGTAAATGAACTCTCAATTTATCTAGCAAATTCTTCAAAGCTACAATACAGTTACAAAGATATTTTTTGTTTTGAATAAAATGGGATTGACATTTAAGATTAAAACACTGAAAGAACAAAAGAAGTCATAGCTGACATGAAACTGTTTGACAGCAATAAAAATAGCTATGCAAAAAATTAAATGCTCCCAGTAGGTTAAGAAGCAGGTAAGATTTCTTAGTTATTTGACTTTGATGTCATCTATAATGCTTTGTTTGCTTGAAAAAAAAAATCATGTCTGATCATGTTAATGCTTCCAATTTTTGTTGTGTTGATTGGCATAAATAAAGTTGGTTATTGATGTGCTGAGATCTTTATTATTCAAGACAGTCCTCATCTCGAGTTCAACATTTTATTGTGTTACCAATCCAGTGTGGCTCTATAATTGCAAGTCGAACAGTGTTGCCTCTTACTAAGTTGAAGAAGATGACAACTCCTGTGACAAAATGAAAAACTTAATAAAATTTTCAGGCTCCCTTTCTTCACTTGCATAATATACAGTGGCATGTTCTGTTTGCCGCCGATTTATTTGGTCCACAGATGAACAAACCAACAGTACGAAGAGATTCAAGTGGGTGTATTAGTATCACTCAGCCATGCAAAACTAAATGTAATATCAGAAAGCCAACACTCGGCTAGAATTTGTGCAGGTGAAAAATACATTATTGTGATTATGAAGTTGTGTGGGAGAGGGAGGATGAGGTCCTGGGTATGGGCAACTAACATCCACCAGGTATAGTAAGCCTTTTTTATGTCATCAGGGTTGAGATGGGGTCTGCTATTGCTAATTTCTAGCTGACTATGAGCACGGAAGTTTTGGATCAGACTGTTCTTGTAGCTTGATAAGTGAGAAAGTGAAGAAAAGTTATGGAGACAAATCTGTACTTGTTTGCTAAAACAAGGATTATTTCTTTATGCACGGTGACAAAAACTGCTGCACCCTTTCCCCTCAATAAAGTGAAGAAATGCAGTTACTTCTGAAATCAGAGTATCTTCCACTGTGTCACATAATGTCAAAGGAAGCTAAAACTATGGTATAACAAAATATTAACAGATTAAACTTCAGATCAACAGCCTTGGTTTCAACACTACCCACAGAGTTCTGAAATACAGTACATTACTCATTCATGAGTACATTATATTTTCCAGTGTAACTCAATGGATCTTAATTTATGACTGTTAAATCAATACGGGAATTAACACCAAACAGTGTAGAATATTAGAGAGAAAAGATTGAGAAATTTAGTGCACACTGGTGTATTTAATTTAAGAAGTAAAGTCACCACAAACAGTAGAGATGTTGAACCAACAAAGGCACATTGAATCATTCACAGATTCCATAAACAAAATCGTTATACTTACCAGTTCGAAGTTATGTTCCATCCCAAGAAGTGTAATAAGTGCAGGTACAACTTGTTTCACCGGAAATCCAGCCAGCGTGTCCTCATTTCCCATAACCAACATCTGACACATCTCCATAACAGCCTGAAGCTGTTGCCCTTCATCACCTGTCGCTTGAACACCTTGAAGTAGCTGTTGTGCTTTGGAAGCTGCAACATGCACAGCACCATCAAACTGGCCCATTTAAGATTTTCATGCTAGTTGCTCTGCACAATGCTTTACTACACCACAGAATAAGTACCATTGCAGACAGGTTTTCTTGATTTATATATTATCAGTTCCGAACACACACAATAATTTAACACTGCACAGTTAAAATAAATTGCACGTTTTAATGTATTCTTATTTCCAGTTCATGCTCAGATTAAAACTGCACAAACAACTGGTCTGCCATGCTGGGTACTGAAATTTTCACATCTAAAAAAGTGCATGCATCCATTTCTTCCTGTGCAAGGTTTCAGTAAAAGCTATGCAACAAGTTAAAAATAAAGCACTAGATAAAGTCTCCAACTATGGCACCCTAGCCACATATTTCTCTATGAGCGAGTAAACCAAACTATGCTGGAGAGCCTCAACAGTATTTGAGAAGTAAGGGAGTTATACTGTCCAATCGAGGTATATCTGCATAACTTAGATGTATCAAGAGTAATGGGTGCAGGAGGGGGGAGAGGGGGGGAGGGGGGGGGAGAGGGGGGAGAGGGGGGAGGGGGAGGGAGGGGGGAGGGAGGGGGAGGGAGGGGGGAGGAGGGGGAGGGAGGGGGGAGGAGGGGGAGGGAGGGGGGAGGGAGGGCGAGAGAACAAGTAAATTCAAGTCAAGAGGAAATTCATATACTCCAGAAGTGTGATACAAGTTAAGAAAAACATACACCCAGCAGAACAAAAATGCAACTAAACACAATAAATGAAAGAGGACTGACACAGCATGAGAAAGTCAACTAATAATGAGAGAGAATACAGACTGATTAAAATGCTGAAGGATTGTACAAAGTAATGCATATGAAACACACAGAGTCTGTTTATCCTAATCTCTTTTCACCCAAGTTTCATTCACCCCAAAATTCAGCACTCTCACAAATTTACAATTTAAATTCTGAAATTGAAAATTACTAGAACATGCATTCATCAGAATTAAGATAATGAAGCTATCAAATAATGTTATGACAAGAAAGCCTTAACTTTTTTCCACATAGAACAAGAAGTTCCTCGTCTTGTATATCAAAAATGACCAAACACAAAAATCATCAGAATAACTTTAACAAAGTAATCTACTCACAAACTGAAAATTACATGCATGTAAACATATTTAAAATTAATGACTTTCAGCTTTTCAAAATGAAAGCTTATATTTCAGCAGTTGAACATTCATTCACATTTGAAAAATATTACACAGCAAATAAGCATACTTAGAAATAAATACCAAATTTACTTCTTTGTCACTGAATTTACTGCTTTGGAAGATAAGTAAGCACAATGTAAGGTGCAGGAATAGACTCTCAATATTTATTTCCGAGTACGCATCTCAGCCGTAACACATCTTTTATCCTTCAATACTCACATAGGAAACTTCTAACTAAATTATTTAAAAAAATTTTTATATATTACTTGCAATGACACACACACACACACACACACACACACACACACACACACACACACACAGTCAGGACAGACACAAATATAGCAAGAAAGATGCCTTACACGAGCTGGCACCCATACTACGATGCAGAAGGGTTTGCATTCGAGGTCCTAATGCACCAAATAAATGAGGTGGCAGTCCTCTCGCTTCCAAAAGTGCCTGCAAACGTCCTACTTCACTATCATCACTCTCACTGTCTGGAGCACTTGACGGCATTCCTGAAGGAATACCCGATGCTGATGGAACTGTCAAATCATACATGACAATTTGTTATACACATTGTAAAGTTGCCTTAATTTGTTTCTAACAACTATGCGAGAAAAAATAATGACACCTATGAGGTTTGAATAATTTGACAACCAAGTCAAATTACACTGGAACATCAAACATTAACTACTTACACAGAACAGTAACAACATACTTGGTTTACTTCATAATTTTAATTTGCACTCACCTGCAGAGGCAGCACTTGCAGGCTCTTCAACAGGAACTTGATTGCCCCCTGGAACACTGTTTGTTGGATGAGATTCTGATCCCGTTGTTTCCTGGGTACCAGAGGACATGGCAGCTCCTGAAGCAGTTGATGATGTTGCAGCCGTCGCTGTCGCTGTCGCCGCAGCGGCAGCAGCAGTGGCCCCAGGCAAGGAGGCTTTTCCAGCCCGGGACGAGCGGCGGCTGCAAACACTGCCACAAGTCACAGTCCTGCGTCATCTCAACTTATAACAAAAAAAATTCTTTTGTGTGGTAACAGACATATGAAATCAATTAGTTGCCCAACCACTATAAATTCTAACAGATTATCCTACTGTAACACTTTCTTCAATAAACAATTGTTACACTGTTTACCTGAATTCAACTTGAATTTTTTGCTAGGGTGTTCACATGATAAAGGTGGATGATCTGATATTCAAAATATTTAACACGTGAAGAACATGTATTACAACAGTTCAAATATCTTGGGCCACACTGTAGGTAGATTGTGTTTAATGATGCATTTAATTAAGTTCAATGTACTACCAACTGCTCTTCCGAACACTCCCTCTTATGTGTTGAAAGATATTTTATATTGAGCTGTTAAATTAATACACAAGGTGGATGAAAATACACCCAAACTAAGCTGGCCTCAAAATATGACCTGTGACAGTTTATGGTAAACATGTGGTGATTGTGAAAGGCATTTATGAACTTTAAGATGCAGTGCAAGACTACTACCAATTATCATTTCAATCTGTTGAAGTTTCTGTCAGAGCCACAAAAAGGTCCTTACAGATCCAAGATGGCAGAAAATAAGGCTCAGACAAATCCAAAAACTCTAGGCTTAATAACCAGTCAAATACGTAGACTAATCAGCCTTACACTCCAAGAGTTTACAACAAGAAAAATAAATTTAATTTGCTAGGAAGCTGTCTTGCTGTAGAGACTATCAGTAGAGGATCATGAATAAATGAAACATGGAGACACTCTCCTTCAGTTCTCAAAATTCCTGATCAAGGTTATTTGACAACATTGTTAGGCTGTATGACGCTGCAGGTCGCGATTGTCAACCACAACCAAGAACACAGCTGACTTGTGCAAATGCTTGTTCACCATAGTTTGACCAAAAGACTATGTAGTCACAGTTATGGAGAACATTGGCAACAATTAACTCCAGTGGGTTTTTTTTTTTTTTTTTTTTTTTTTTTTGCAAAAACTTGCCACACAATCACTGCAGATTATGCCTTCTGCAATGTAAGTTGTGTGGACTATCACATCGTATGACATTTAATCATGTGAATTTTTTCTTGCCTCAGCTTCATATGCACAAATGTTTTGCATTGTGTTGCAGCATAGTCATATTAAAAGCAGCACAATTAATAGCCTGAAATAATCTGAAGAAAGAATAGTCATTCTTAAACCATCCACAGACATTTCTCCATTTACGAGGGATAGGGTGCAAGGAGAGTGAGGAAAGGGACAATGTCCTGAACTACCGTTTCGCTTTTTTGCTACTTACAGATTTCACAATCAATCATTTACAAGCCTTTTATGGTTAAAATGTGTGTAATGAGTAACTACTAACAAATGTCTGATCTAGGGAAATACTGATTTCCTCATATGATAAAGCTGGTTGCCCTGGCAGTGGAGACTTGTGGACAAGTTAGGTCCTGCAATAGCTCTGAGCCAGTTGTCCAAAACATAAAACATTTCAGATTTGCAGACCAAGTAGTTCTTATGTTAGTAACCATTTATTTCATAAGAAGCTTCACAAAACAATTCATCTACTAAGGATCTTTCCCAAAGATATTATGGAGTTTATAAGTCTTCTATTGCATCAATGGCGACTTTCACACATTGTTAGCCATGCCACATGCCAAAGAGAAGCTCGCTTCACAGAATGGTAATGGTTAAAGCAGGAGCATGGTAATCGATAATGAGTATTACTATCACAAAGAACCTACCCACCAAAAATAGCTGTACTATTTTAAGCCAAGTGCCCTAATGGTACACACCTACACACTTACAGACAATTGCACAAATTTTTAGTTGACAATATGCTTTGTTTTGTCTTTAGGAGATCCTCCAAAGCCAAGGTTTCTGAAATTTTGTTAAGAGAATACAAAAAGATGCTTGAAGTGGTATTTTTCAATGGATCGTTAAAACTGCATCTCTTGCAGCTGCCACGACTAATTCAATAGTCGGGATGGTATCAGGCACACAATTTTTAAGAATTCTGATGTAATATCCACTGCATCACAAGGAGCATCCAACATCATCAAGAGATTTTTTTATAATGAAAAATATTCAAATCACAGGCAGAATTATTTCCTGAAATTGTCATAGAGGGCTCTACTATTACGTCTTTATTCTCTAATAGTTTATTTGTGAGAGTTGCAAAATTTATCTTTCAGAAGTGGACTGCTTATCGGTGGTAAATTTTGCCCCAGAAAATGTCTCCCTGATATTTACAAGTATGGAAAAGACAGATTGCTACTCACCATGAAGACGACTCGTTACTGACAGGCAGAACAATAAGACTGTTCAACATAAGCTTTCGGGCACAGCCTTCGTCAGAAAAGAAAAACACATGCGTTCACACAACCAAGCACACCCCACACACATCCTGGTTGCTTAGGCCAGACTGAAACAAACACGTTGAATGGGAGCAACAATCTATAGAAAAACGTGGAAGGGGGCAGGGATAGCAGTGTGTGGGTGGGGGAAGAGGAAACAATGCTGCCTGATGGAGTGTACAGACAAACAAGGCTACCTTGTGCAGTGTCAGAGGGCTGTGGGGCCCGGAGGGATATCCCAACATGGACTTTCCATTGTTTTATTTCCCTAATAGTTAGGTAACTTTTGATTCTTGTCTCAGAATGACTGCTTCTAATGCACTACATGAGACATTCGTTATGAACATTTTTTTTTTTTTTTTTTCCACAACAGGATACCAAAATTTCACATTGTTATGTTCAGATATTCCCAAAATTATTAAAGAAACATTTGTGCAAATTTTTACACACAAAGAATGCAATTGTTGATAGTCTTCATCATACTGCTGTTTCAAAGTTGTAAAATCCATTTTGGCAGCACACTGCTGAATAAAAATTGCAGTTTTTAAATACCATAACCAGGTTCATATTTACACAGACTATCTTAAAGACTGGTCAGCTAATTCTGAGATACATTGTAGAAAACAGTTTGGTGCTGATACTAAGGATGGGAAAAACTAACCCGATTAAATTGGCAAAAGTGATCAGTACTATTTTAATAATAATGCCTACGATTAGAAACTATCAACAAACATGATGTACGAGTAGGTTTGCAGAGACAATAATGTGCCTGTCCTGTGGTGTGGCCTATTAGAGAGTACATGTGTACATGCAGTGTGTGACACTTGCCCCCATTTGGTTGGGCAGTTTTTTGTCGTCGTCCTCAGACAACAGGTGTATTGAAAAATGGCACCATCCCTAGTTTGGAAGTATTTTACAAAGTAGAATGCTGAATTTGCTTAAACGATTAAAAACAGGAGGAGACAACAAACTTGCAACTTCATACAGGGAGAAAATTACCACAACGTTCCTTGGAAAAAAAGTAAGTTTGACTTTAGTGACATGTCTTAAACTCAGGATAATAACTGAATCCTTAATTTCACAGTTGCTTCAGGATAATAATTCATACAATCCAAAAGTGACAATGCAGGGAAGCCATCAACTTGTGACCCTTCAATCTCACTGTTGCCACGCATGTCCCCTACACCTTTACTCTCTTCGCTGGGGACAGCGAGACCAATTTTTGGCAAAGCTTCGACCCTATATCTATCATTAACTCCTACTCCCCTACCTTTTTCAGAATTTTTCAATATTGAGTCTGTTTATTACTGAAAGCAACAGCAATAAAAAACTGAAAACTGATTGTTTCAAAAACAGGTCATTTTGAGCAGTTTTAACAGTAAGGTTAAATGGGAGATGAAAACAACAGGTGCAACCAAAAACCAATTGTCTCAGAAATCACCAACATCCGTAACTGACTGGAGTTCTCTCGCAACTGTTCGCAGGGGATTTTGTCACTGGCACTCTTAAGGGAACAGTATATGCTGTGCCAAGAGGCCACGCCCAATATGCTGTCAAGACCTGCCACTAGTGAGACACTTTTTCAACATTCCCAATACTGTTAACGTATTACTTAAGAGATTCCCAGGCTTCACAATGGGCAGCTTAACTAACATTTCTAAACCTCAGGTAGGTTGCCCAATAGATTCCAAGCTGGAATTCCATCAAGAAAATCATCCACCTACCAGTGTCGCAACAGCTTAAATTTTCCATTTATACTACGAATGAACACATCTAGGAAAATTGTAATGTCAACCCAAAGACAATGCTTGTGAGAATATGCTAATCAGGGATCCAGCAAGTGCTGTCGACCTGAGTAGCCAATCAAACAAATGTGCAAGGGCCCAAGGATGCATCAAACTAATAAAGAGCATCACAGTCTCCTTACTGAAAAACAGTCCTAGTTTGGACTTTTAAGAGCAAAGGTGGAGAACAAAAGTAATCTCAATGGTGGGTGCACACACACACACACACACACACACACACACACACACACACAGTAGTTCTCACAGGTTACAGCTTTGGTTTGTTACACATGAGAAAATGGTATATATATATATATATATATATATATATATATATATATATATATATATATATATATATATAGAGGGAAACATTCCACGTGGGAAAAATATATCTAAAAAGAAAGATGATGAAACTTACCAAACAAAAGCGCTGGCAGGTCGATAGACACACTAACAAACACAAACATACACACAAAATTCTAGCTTTCGCAACCAATGGTTGCCTCGTCAGGAAAGAGGGAAGGAGAAGGAAAGACAAAAGGATATGGGTTTTAAGGGAGAGGGTAAGGAGTCATTCCAATCCCGGGAGCGGAAAGACTTACCTTAGGGGGAAAGGTATACACTCGCACACACACACATATATCCATCCACACATACACAGACACAAGCAGACATTTGTAAAGGCAAAGAGTTTGGGCAGAGATGTCAGTCGGGGCGGATGTACAGAGGCAAAGATGAAGTTGAAAGACAGGTGAGGTATTAGCGGCGGCAAATTGAAATTAGAAATTAGCGGAGATTGAGGCCTGGCGGATAGCGAGAAGAAAGGATATGCTGAAGGGCAAGTTCCCATCTCCGGAGTTCTGACAGGTTGGTGTTTGTGGGAAGTATCCAGATAACCTGGACAGTGTAACACTGTGCCAAGATGTGCTGGCCATGCACCAAGGCATGTTTAGCCACAGGGTGATCCTCATTACCAACAAACACTGTCTGCCTGTGTCCATTCATGCGAATGGACAGTTTGTTGCTGGTCATTCCCACATAGAACGCTTCACAGTGTAGGCAGGTCAGTTGGTAAATCACGTGGGTGCTTTCACACGTGGCTCTGCCTTGGATCGTGTACACCTTCCGGGTTACAGGACTGGAATAGGTGGTGGTGGGAGGGTGCATGGGACAGGTTTTACACCGGGGGCGGTTACAGGGGTAGGAGCCAGAGGGTAGGGAAGGTGGTTTGGGGATTTCATAGGGATGAACTAAGAAGTTGCGAAGGTTAGGTGGACGGCGGAAAGACACTCTTGGTGGAGTGGGGAGGATTTCATGAAGGATGGATCTCATTTCGGGGCAGGATTTGAGGAAATCGTATCCCTGCTGGAGAGCCACATTCAGAATCTGATCCAGTCCCGGAAAGTATCCTGTCACAAGTGGGGCACTTTTGAGGTTCTTCTGTGGAAGGTTCCGGGTTTGAGGAGATGAGGATGTGGCTCTGGTTATTTGCTTCTGTACCAGGTCGGGAGGAGATTCTGAATGTGGCTCTCCAGCAGGGATACGATTTCCTCAAATCCTGCCCTGAAATGAGATCCATCCTTCATGAAATCCTCCCCACTCCACCAAGAGTGTCTTTCCGCCGTCCACCTAACCTTCGCAACCTCTTAGTTCATCCCTATGAAATCCCCAAACCACCTTCCCTACCCTCTGGCTCCTACCCCTGTAACCGCCCCCGGTGTAAAACCTGTCCCATGCACCCTCCCACCACCACCTATTCCAGTCCTGTAACCCGGAAGGTGTACACGATCCAAGGCAGAGCCACGTGTGAAAGCACCCACGTGATTTACCAACTGACCTGCCTACACTGTGAAGCGTTCTATGTGGGAATGACCAGCAACAAACTGTCCATTCGCATGAATGGACACAGGCAGACAGTGTTTGTTGGTAATGAGGATCACCCTGTGGCTAAACATGCCTTGGTGCACGGCCAGCACATCTTGGCACAGTGTTACACTGTCCGGGTTATCTGGATACTTCCCACTAACACCAACCTGTCAGAACTCCGGAGATGGGAACTTGCCCTTCAGCATATCCTTTCTTCTCGCTATCCGCCAGGCCTCAATCTCCGCTAATTTCTAATTTCAATTTGCCGCCGCTCATACCTCACCTGTCTTTCAACTTCATCTTTGCCTCTGTACATCCGCCCCGACTGACATCTCTGCCCAAACTCTTTGCCTTTACAAATGTCTGCTTGTGTCTGTGTATGTGTGGATGGATATGTGTGTGTGTGCGCGAGTGTATACCTTTCCCCCTAAGGTAAGTCTTTCCGCTCGCGGGATTGGAATGACTCCTTACCCTCTCCCTTAAAACCCATATCCTTTTGTCTTTCCTTCTCCTTCCCTCTTTCCTGACGAGGCAACCATTGGTTGCGAAAGCTAGAATTTTGTGTGTATGTTTGTGTTTGTTAGTGTGTCTATCGACCTGCCAGCGCTTTTGTTTGGTAAGTTTCATCATCTTTCTTTTTAGATATATATATATATATATATACACTTTTATTTCATGAATTGACATTTCAGAGAATGTTTGTGCAAGTGGTGTGGATGCAAAGGCAAAAAAATTGTACTGTGTCAAATGCTAAAAACTTATGAGAGATTGTAGTGCATCCAACACTGACAGATCTGAGAGGGTGTGAAATAAAGAACGTGTGCTCTTCCATTTTGAAATTCAACAGTTAGGTTCCGGTGAAAATTAGGAGGGAGAGTGGGGAGGGCTCAGAAATGAGAATTGTTATCCTCATTTGGTAAAAATCCGACAGCCAAAAATGCTACTTTGGGGCAGCATATTATTGTGCATTTTTCTGACTCTTATATTTCAGGTCAGACATGAAGAATTATTGTAAGCACACATTTGAGGACTTTCACAGTGTGTCCAAGGGAGATGAACTTGTGGCAAATAAATCATCGAGAATTAAAAAATGTGTGCCTTTGGATCATGCGGCCCTCTTCAGGTAACTAGGCAATTGTCACTTCATCGACATCATGTTAGAACACAATGTAGTTCCACCTCCACAACAATTTACAAAGGGTAAACAAATATCAGCATCCATATTATCTGCTCCACAGTTATGAGACACCTGTTGTTGCTGGTCCTCTTGATAAGATTTTCATGAGGAAGGAACTTCAAATCTACACCTTCTGAATGCCTAAGTTTTTAACCATCTGCCTATAGCAGTAACAAATTCACCTGTAATGTTTTGAAAACCAAGAGAAGATCAGAACTGATACTGTAACAACACTATGTTCTGTGAGAACACAATGTGGAATTTTATTGTCCTTTGAAACTTCTACAAATCCTGTAAGAAGCCTAGATGAATATTGTGTTCAGGCAACAGTCACTTCATTGAAAACAACTTACCCATATCTGCATCATGCAACGTGGAATGTTTAAGACCAAGTTGTCACTGATGTCAACCATTACAATAGTTAACCTGAAGGAAGCCATAGAAGAGGCTAGTGTCCCATACTATTCTGTAGATCAGAAATTTCCTGGTGTGTACAGTGCCTGAATATAGTCAGTGAGTACAATACTGGACTGCTGTGGTATCAAAATGACCAAACTGGTTGTCATTTCACAATCGAATAGATTGAATTTTCAGGCAGTTCCAACAGCAAATGAGATATCACATATCTAATACCTCTGGCTATTATTCTAGACATTACATATCACTGCATTTCTAAATCATTTACCTGAATGGAAAACTCTTGGATGGATGACAAACTACAGTATGAGAAGAGAAATCGCTTACAGAGCACTGGATAAGCGTATAAAGAATGTGTATATTATTGCAGCTTCTCAGCAGTTGATCTTGGATCTAAGACAACGGTAAAAACACACACTCAAAATTCAGCTCAACTGTACTTTACTGGTTATATGTGCAAATATGTTCAGTCATGTTGAGTATCATAATGAATGTGTGTATTTCAGTTCAACAAAACCTGTAACACTCCACTAGTTAAACCTTTATTTAAATACAGCCATACAACCACAATTTCCAATAACGAGTATTGTATTTTATTTTTATCAATCACTGTACAGAAAAAAACGAGTAATAGATGAAAACACGTTATTGCAGACATCTCTCATGAGTCTTCAGCAACTGTGTTTATAATTTAAAAATTTAATGTTTATTTTGCCATCTCACTAAACATTATTCCAAGTGTCTTTAAAAGAACTACGCTGTTCTAATTAGCTTTCAGACTGATAACTGCTTTACTTGAAATGACTGATTACACCACTTCAAAAAATTTCTGTTATGGGAATAGTAACAACATTCATAAATTTCTTCAATTTGTATATAAACTATCTACAAGCTTTGTACCCTCACACTGAACCAATGAAAACTCATGGATCCTATCATTAATCCAAAACTAAGGTCTGATCACAATGGAAGCTCCTCAGAGATACAAATCTTATAATAGTGAACAAGCGCAAAAGCCCTTAAGGATCCTGTTCACCATAGTGGTCTGAAGATCACACATTTAATGGGTAATAGGATGCAATAATAAATATGACTTGTTCACACATCACACACTGCATCCTGTCATGAAACACTATTATTCCTCTACACATCTGTAAGTTATCTTACCTCAAAACAATTAACATCATTTCTCCTTTCAGAAAAGTAGTCCACTTTTCTAGATAAAAGAAAATGAATGCGTACCAAAAGGTATCAGTGTGTGCCACCAACATATGCTGTTTGTCATGTGCTACACTTATGACAGGCCAGTTACAAGGACCACAATAAATATCCTTTGTTGTTCACATTATTTGAAGGGAACCAACAGACCATGCAATGGACTCATTTTTGTGTAATAAAAACAGATGGAATCAGCTCAAAAACTGTGCAATAAGACCTGTATGTCACAGTGAAGAACTGCCAATACCAGTGCTCTTTAAAACATTACAGTAATGAAGTTGCATACAGTGACAAACACGCAGGGGACAACAAATGAGATATGAATGCTGAACCAACATTTCAATGTCACTTTCAAATTAAATGAGCCATGATCTCAACTGCGCACGATTTAAATTTGCTGAAGCAACAGATTAAGCTTTAAAGTTCATTATTAAAAGGATTGAATCTTCTCAGTGATTAAAGATGTGTTTATCCTGATGGCTATGATTTTTTGCTGAATATTTCTCTGATCCATTATAAAGACTCTTGGTCATGATTTCAGTGTAAATAAGGGGTACTCTTTCACGGATTCTAGCAAATTTAATCTGAAAGTTGTACTTCTCCTAAATGGGAACACATTTTCTTCTGTTCCAATTGCTGAAATAGTTAATTGGAAGGAAACACACAAGAATTTAAACTGCTACTTACACTTATACAGCATGAGAAACACACTGCTTTCCATGCAACAGGGACAGCAGAGATGATACAGGAAAAACAGCCTGCTCAGAATGATCTTCTTCCAGAACAGAAGATGGTGGCGAGCACTTCTCTTATTACCACCTGCACTGCATATTAAACTGGTTCTCCTAAAAAGAACTTGTGATAGCCATGGACAAGAGCCACATAAATTTGTGTACTTTTGTGAGAAGTTTCCCACATCAGTGGCGCAAAAATAAAGAAAGGAATAGGACCACAAATTAGTTTATTAATGCAGCAAATTTCTTTGACTTGTTGAGTGATGGAATGGCTCCCATCCAAAAGTGTCTGTGAGAAACTGTTAGGCTAACATAAGGTGGAGAATTACTATGATATAGTCAAGAACAACTGAGCTATACCACCTACTGAGAAGTAACATGCCACTTGCCCTACATTTCTTTAGTGGTCATTAACGTTTCTTCCAAAATAACTGACACTGTTAGTGATGAATATGGAGAACAGTTTCTTCAAAACATTTCTCCAAATGGAAAGCTGTAAGCAATGCAAACAGAATACTGTAATGTTGCTGGACTATTGGTGGTCCTTATGAAGCAACATTCCTGAGGTAAACCACCACAGGAAATCTGAAGAAAATATTTTTTGTAATATTCTTTACTTTTTCTTTGATTCTTTTGTGTGTTTTTGCTGTTTTCATTTGGAAATCTTCATTATTATCACCCACTTTTTACAAAAACCATTAACACATGGAAACTGAGGCCATACAGAAATTCTGAACTTAGTTCTGTAATCAGAGGAAAATTATCTCCCAGAAACATTTTATACTGTTCTTGCAACTCAAAAAAATTTTTAAGACCTAGTCCACAAGATCTTAAGATTTCAAATTGATGCAAAGATTGTGAACTTACTTTAAATGTTCAAAAATGTAAAATTATGCACTTCACTCAAAATAAATACGTAATTTTCTATGACTGTTGTATCAATGAAATCACAACTGGAATCAGTCGTCTTGCACAGATATCTGGACATAACAATTAGTGAGTTTATAAAATGGATAAAGCACACAGGATCAATCTTAGTAAAGTGGGTGGTAGACTTCAGTTTGTAGGTCGGATACTTCAAATATGCAATCAGTCTGCATGGGAGACTGCTTACAAAACTCTCACGTAACCCATTATAGAATAATTGATCACGTACATTGGACTCTCACGAGAAGATTAACAGGGGACAACAAACATAATGTACACAGGATTGTTTGACCAAGGGAGACCATTATGAGCCGTTATGAGAAACTAAAAAACTCTACATGCCAGATGCTTTGAGATAGATGTCAACTATCCTGTGGAAACAGAGTTTTGAGAAACCGTATTTAATAAGGAATCTAGGAATACACTACTTCCCTCTATGCATTGCTCTCATAGGGAGTGCACAGAAAACCATTTAACTAATCAAAGTCTGCATAGACGCATATAAGCAGTGATTCTCCATACATGAATTGGATGCAAAAAAAAAAAATGTTACACGGTACAATTGGAAGTATCCTTTGCCACACAGTTCACAGCAATTTGTCAAGTATGGATGAGACATGGAGTATTTAGATGTTATAGATTTTACATTTAGAAAACAATGCCAATTACAGCAGGTCCTTCTTTCCCAGGCACAATGCCAACCAAGAGGGAACTTACATGGTCTCTCCAGCCACCATTTAGGGTTATTCTAAACCAATACATAACTATACAGTCAGATCTATTTTCAGGTGACTAGTCAGGGTGACGACTCCATCATCATGAATAAAATTTTTATGTCAATATCAGTCATCAAAATATTATATATAAAAGTGAAATCACTAAGCTACCTGTTGTTATCATCACAGTTGATACTCTAAATGGAAAAATCTTTTTGGTTGTCTTCAGTAGCTTCCATAACAATGATAATCAGCCACGGACTGGGTAAGGCAGTTCAATTTATTAAACTATTTAAACATAAACGGAATAAGAAAAAGGATAGATTGCTGCTCACCATAAAGATGACATGTTGAGCTGCACAGTCACGCACAGCAAAAAGATTGTTACACGTTTAGCTTTCAGCCACAGCCTCTTTCAGAAAAAGAAATGCACAGAATTTCATTCACACATGCAAGCACACCCCACATACATATGACTGCCATCTCTGGCAGCTCGGACTGGAATGCAACTGTCAGTTTGAACGAAAGTAGCAGTCTCGAGGGGGCAGGTAAGGGGCAGGGATAGCAGAATACAGGTCGGGAAAGCGAAGAGCGCTATCTGGCAGAGCGTGCTGGGACTGGATGGAGGTGTGACAAGACTGCCACCACGCACAGTGGGAGGTGATAGGAGGAGGGAATGGGGGTAGAAACTATTGGGTGAAGGACGTGGGGCAGTAGGTTACTGTAGGTTAAGGCCGGGATAATTTTGGGAGCGGAGAATGTGTTGTTTGGATAATTCCCATCCACAAGTTCAGAAAAACTGATGGTGGAGAAGAGGATCCAGATGGCCCTGGTTGTGAAGCAGCCATGGAAATCAACCATGTTATGTTCAGCTGCATGTTATGCCACAGGGTGGTCTACTTTGATCTTGGCCACAGTTTGGCAGTGACCGTTCAGCCTGCACCGATAGGACTTACTCTTATGACATATTCTCTGTTGCTCAAACTATCCGGCCTCAAACTACAGTAACTTACTGTCTCCAAACACTCCTACAGTTTCTGCCCCCCCTGTCCTGTCACCTACCTATTCACAACCCCTAACCCTCATTGTGTGCTACCCTCTGCCAATGTACCTGCCCATCTTTTCCCTTCTCTGCTCCTCTCCTTTTCAGCTTCCCCCCGTCTTCCCTGCCCCGCAGCCTCATGGCACTGCACCCGGTGGCAGTCTTCTCGTGCCACCATCTAGTCCCTGCACACCCTGCCAGACAGCACTCTTCTCTCCTCTCACCTGTACCCTGTTATGCCTTCCCCTCCCCCGGCCCCTCCAGATTGCTGCTTTCATTCCATGTGACAGTAGCATTCCAGAGCTATTTTCAATAGTGTGTTTTAACACTGCATGGCATGCAGAAACGAGTTACTTATAATACTAACACGAGAAATGCATTTGGACAGAATCTATGTCAAAGTCTGCATATTATTCCACACTGATAGAGGGAAAATTTATGCTTTGTCATTGTATAAGGCAGCTATAGTATTATTCTGGGAAAGGCAACTTCCCCACCATGAGTTGTGCTCACTTTACAGTTTACTGACTGATTATACCTCCCCAGCAGTTCCTATTCAGTACTCTTATGTGAGTAAACAAGGTAACTTCACAGATCCTGTTTATACAGGGGAGTTATTTTCAATCTATGAAGCAAGTAGTTACTCACAGCTGTTAGCTGAGGTTTGATGTAAAAGTGCTCAACAGCTGGAGCTGTCAACTGTCTGCCACACTGAAGACCCTGTCTGAAGTGTAAAGTGCTGTGACTATGTATTCAACAATGTAAATCTCATTGTCTCAACTATCATTAGCCGGAAAACTTACCAAAATATAATAGGTATCAATGCATTGTCCAACCTTCACTCTCCCAACATCTGAATACACCAAGATACATACACTAACTGCCTCTGTAACAGAAGTACGTCACACCAAGGTGTTATGGAACTTCCTACATTCCAACACATGTCAGTCAATGCATTACAGCAAATCGATGTTTTAGATTTGGACATGATCAGCTGTGGATGTGTGGTAAGTGGTTAATTTTGTTATCCCCTTTATACAGTCTCTACAGGAGCCAGCAATTCCTGAGTGGAAGAGCTTTATGCAGTCTGCCAGTAACATAGTGGATAGCGAAAGAAATGCAGTAACTTTCTGGTCATTCATTAATTCACCACCAAGTGACTACAACATGGTTACAAAGCCTTACAATATTTGTCAACAACAGGCAGCAGTAAGATGCCACATTTACCCATCCAATCCCTTTCCCTCTAATACTGTGTAGGTCACTTACAAAATCACACTTACAAATTAAGCAGTTCTTCGTCAATGGTAATAGCAACATATTTGACACAAAAGCTCACACGACAACTGCAAATAAGGTTTCACTTAATAGACAAAACCAACTCCACTATGAAAACATAGGCTCAGGAAAGTTATTTGATCTACTTACGTAAGAGACTTGGACAGGTAACACTGGGGAGATATAGTCAGTCTGTAAGCTGAAAAGCAAGCATTGCTCATGGTGGAGCAAATTGCCTTTCCCAGAATAACGCTTCAACTACCATTCAGGATGACTATGAATTAATTTTCCTTGTAGCAGTATACAAGTGGGCACAGATTTATGTATAATCTGTATCCTTTCCTTGTGTTAGTGTTATTAATAACTTGCATACATAACCGATGTAGTGTTTACACACTTTGTGGAAGACGAACACCACCTGAGAGAGAGTGAGCACTGCATTACCTGTGAGTCGAAGCGAACTCAGGAATGGTCGGTTAGCTTTTCTGAAATACCCTATAGTGGCTTTTTCTGATGTGGTGGGTAGAAGAGAGACTAGTGACTTACCTGATTACTCTTCAATTCACAATGAAGGAGGTAACTGCATGACCACAATGTTGTGACCCATCTTCTGTTATGCTTCTAATGCCATCCCTCCCCCCCCCCCCCTTTTTCCACCCTGTTACACCCCAAGAACACAATCTATCACTTAACAGTACTGCAGCAGTCACATGTGGTACACACATTTAATATTTGTTCTTAACATACTTTAATTAACAATAATTAATTTTGTACCATTAAAACACTATTTTTAATAATCTGCAATTTTTCCTTCCCCTGCAATGCATAAACTGTTAGCACCAGGAAAAAAAATGATTGGGAACTTTTATGTAGGAAATTTAATGTAGCTTAATTTTGTACTGGGAAAAACCACTACAAGTCACAGTTTTTAAGAGTCAAGAAAAAAGCCCCCCCCCCCCCCCCCCCACACACACACACACACACACACACACACACACACACAGACAGAGAGAGAGAGAGAGAGAGAGAGAGAGAGAGAGAGAAGAAAAAAAACTCTTCTACTGTACAAAAAATTTGTTATTACAACATTTTTTTACCACATTTGATCTGTTTTGATCTTTGTTGAATGGGTTCATTTGATGGCACAGCAAATTAAATTAAGCCAAAACAAGGCCCTGGGAGAAGACAACATTACGTTAGACAAGAAGAGAATAGAAGCTTTCAAAATGTGGTGCTACAGAAGAATGCTGAAGATTAGATGGGTAGATCACATAACTAATGAGGTGGTATTGAATAGAATTAGGGGAGAAGAGGAGTTTGTGGCACAACTTTACTAGAAGAAGGGATCGGTTGGTGGGACATGTTCTGAGGTATCAAGGGATCACCAATTTAGTACTGGAGGGCAGCGTGGAGGGTAAAAATTGTAGAGGGAGACCAAAAGATGAATACACTAAACAGATTCAGAAGGATGTAGGCTGCAGTAGGTACTGGGAGATGAAGCTTGCACAGGATGCATGGAGAGCTGCATCAAACCAGTCTCAGGACTGAAGACCACAACAACAACAACAACAACAACAAAAACAACATAACAATTCCATTTTCAGGTGCTGACAGATGTGCAAATTACCGAACTCCCAGTCTAATAAGTAATGTTGGCAAAATACTAACATACATCCTTTACAGAAGAATGGAAAACCTGGTAGAAGGTGACCTCAGGGAAGATCACTTTGGATTCTGGAGAAATGTAGGAACATGTGAGGCAATACTGATCCTACGACTTGTCATAGAAGATTGGTTAAGGAAAGGCAAACTTGCATTTACAGCATTTGTAGACTTGCAGTAACATTTTTACAACGTTGACTGGAATACTCTCCTTAAAATTCCAAAGGCAGCAGGGAACAGTAGGCTATTTACAATTTGAACAGAAACCGGATAGCAGTTATAAGAGCCAAGGAGCACGAAAGTGAAGCAGTGGTTGAGAAGGGAGTGAGACAAGGTTGTAGCCCATTCCCAATGTTATTCAATCTGTATATTGAGCAAGCTGTAAAGGAAACAAAAGAAAAATTTGGAGTAGGCAGTTCAGGGAGAAGAAATAAAAACTCTGAGGTTTGCCAATGACATTTAATTCTGTCAGAGATAGCAAAGGCCTTCGATGTGCAGTTGAACAGAACAGACAGTGTCTTGAAAGGAGCGAAACAAGGATAATGTATGTAATCCAATTAAATCAGGTTATACCAAGGGAATTAGTTTAGGAAATGAGACACAAAGTAGTGGTTGAGTTTTGCTATTTGGGAAGCAAAATAAGTGATAATGGTTGAAGTAGAGAAGATATAGACTGACAATGGCAGAGAAGGAATTCTGAAGAGAGAAATTTGTGAACCTCAAAGATTTAAGTGTCAGGAAGCCCATTCTGAAAGTATTTGTGTGAAGTGTAGTCATGTATGGAAGTGAAACGTGGACAAAAAACAGTTTACACAAGTAGAGAATAGAAGCATTTGAAATGTGGTGCTGCAGAAGAATGCTGGAGAATGGAAGAGAAATTCGTGTACAACCAGACTAGAAAAAGGGATTGGTTAGTAGGACACTTTCTGAGGCATCAAGGGATCACTAATTTAGCAATGGAGGGAAGTGTAGGGACTAAAAATCACAGAGGCAGACCAAGAGATGAATATAGTAAGCAAATTCAGGATGCAGGTTGAAACTACCTGGCAGATTAGAACTGTGTGCCGGACCAAGACTCAAACTCATGACCTTTGCCTTTTGCGGGTAAGTGCTCTACCATCTGAGCTACCGAAGCACAACTCACAACCCATCCTCACAGCTTGAATTGTACCAGTACCTCGTCTCCTACCTCCAAACTTCACAGAAGCTCTTCTGCGAACCGTGCAGAACTAGCACTCCTAGAAGAAAGGATGTAGCACTTGTCTGCGAAAGGCAAAGGTCCTGAGTTCAAGCCTCACTCAGGCACACAGTTTTAATCTGCCATGAAGTTTCAGATCAGTGCACATTCCATTGCAGAGTGAAAATCTCATTCTGGATGTAGGTTGCAATAGTTACTCGGAGATGAAGAGTCTTTCACAGCATACAGTAGCAGGGAGAGCTCATCAAACCAGTATCTGGATTGAAGACAACATCAACAGTGTTATTTCAAAAACATCTGAACTATATACCAATGTTGGACTGCTGCACATGAAGTTACAAGTGCAAGACACAACAGGGTGGTCACAGTACTGTCTGGTTTCTTTGCCCAGGGAGTCACCTTAGGTGCTTTGTCTCATATCTAAATTATATGTACAAATTAATTTAATACCAGAACAGCAGATTAATAAAAGAAATCCCACACCTAAATCGAAAGATTTCTACCCCTGACTGACGGTCTGTTTTATGTCAACACTCAAAAATGGATCAGCCAATTATGGGGGGGGGGGGGGGGGGGGGGGGGGGGGGGGGGGGGGGGGGGGGGGACTACAAAGGATGTAAATTCTCTTAATATTTTACATAACATGGCTTACGAAAAACTTTTTGAATACATAAACACATTAAAAGGCAGTTTACATGGAAAAACTGCAACAGAAAAGCTTTTCTTGTCCAAACGCTATCAATAATTTTCCAAAGTTCTGTAAGTAATAATTCTATTCTCGATTTTTCAAGAGCAGTGTAAATCACTAATCTAAACTCAATGGGCTACATGAGGGACTGCATTCGGACAGGTGCAACAACCAATCAAGTCCTACGAGACAAACTAATATAGGACTTTTAGACCAAATGCAGAAACATACTGGGTATGCTAGTACTGCAGTGTTTCGGAAGACACAGCAAGCAGCACACAAAAATAGACAGGTAGCAGAAATGTGAACTTTCCCTGACAAATGTCTGATCTATTTCAATCAATTATAACACCACCAAGTGGAATAAAAAAAGTCAGCCGATACACTGGCATGTTGAATGCTAGTCGACAAAGAAGTTAATCTTATCATTACATAGCACACATTACCACCCACCACACAAAATATCACTACTAGTGAAAAGTGAGTAATGGAAGTCAAGGAAACTTGTCATGACTAGCCTTATTCCCTTGGCACCTGTTGCTGTAACACCAGTGAAAACCTATTCACTATTGAAGTTCCTTTGCTGACCAAATAGCTTTTATATTGAACAAACAGAAGTGTGTAAAAAGCAATGGCCTGATGTTTGTGATCAGCAGTAACAAACAATTTCTTGACAACTGTTTAAAATTAGCAGAGTATGGAATAAAATTTCAATGAAATGTATATTAAAGGACTTCTGAAGATCACCTTGAAAAACATTACATACAAGAAATAACAAGCTGAAGAGAGCTAAGTCTTGTACATAAACAAATCAAATCTCTGAAACTTTAGAAACAGATGTTGAGAACAAATGATCGCCTTCTGAGGACTCTTTGCAGGACACTAAACATCAACTTAAATCATGTTACACTATGTGATCAAAGTATCCAGACATCCTCAAAAACACACATTTTTCATATTAGGTGCACTGTGCTGCCACCTAATGCCAGGTACTCCACATCAGCGACCTCAATAGTCATCAGACATGAGAGAGCAGAATGCTGCACTCCGCAGAACTCACGGACTTCGAATGTCACCAGGTGGTTGGGTGTCACTTGTGCCATACGTCTGTACACGAGATTTCCATACTACTAAACATCCCAGGGTCCACTGTTTCCAATGTGATAGTGAAGTGGAAACGTGAAGGATCAGATACAGCACAAAAGCGTACAGGCCAACCTCGTCTGTTGACAGAGACTGCCGAAAGTTGAAGAGGGTCGTAAGACATCCATCCAGACCATCACACATGAATTCCAAACTGCAGCAAGATCCACTGCAAGTAGTATGACAGTTAGGCGGGAGGTGAGAAAACTTGAATTTCATGTTCAAACGGCTGCTCATAATGCACACATCTTGACGGTAAATGCCAAATGACGCCTCGCTTGGTGTAAGGAACGTAAACGTTGGATGACTGAACAGTGGAAAAACGTTGTGGGGAGTGACAAATCACGGAACACAATGTGGCGATCTGATGGCAGGGTGTGGGTATGGCAAATGCCCGGTGAACATCATCTGCCAGCGTGTGTAGTGCCAACAGTAAAATTCGTAGGCGGTGGCGTTACGGTGTGGTTGTGTTATTCATGGAAGGGGCTTGCACCCCTTGTTGATTTGCATGGCACTATCACAGCACAGGCCTACATTGATGTTTTAAGCACCTCCTTGCTTCCCACTGTTGAAGAGCAATTCGGGGATGCTCGAGGATGCGACTGTATCTTTCAACACGATCGAGCACCTGTTCATAATGCACAGCCTGTGGCGGAGTGGTTACATGACAATAACATCCCTGTAATGGACTGGCCTGCACAGAGTGCTGACCTGAATCCTATACAACACCTATGGGATGTTTTGGAATGTCGATGCCTCTCCTCAGTGCAGCACTCCATGCAGAATGGGCTGCCATTCCCCAATAAACCTTCTAGCACCTGATTGAACATATGCCTGTGAGAGCAGAAGCTGTCATCAATGCTAAGGTTCGGCCAACACCATATTGACTTCTAGCATTACCGATGGAGGGTGCCACGAACTTTTAAGTCATTTTCAGACAGGTGTCCGGATACTTTTGATCACATAGTGTATGTTCAGTCAAAATCATCTCATGGTATTCATAAATCACTGGTTTCTTGAAGCTCTACTTTCAATTTTGAAATAATTATTAAAAATACTATATTGCTACTGAATCCATTAACTACATACTAGGCAGACTTAAGTAACAGTGGGTACAATCAATAAATTTGTTAGTTTCCTGTGTTTTGTACACAATGAAGCTGAACAGCTTTACTTAATTGCCTAGTCACTCACCAAAATGATATTAATTGCAATGAAGCTGATAAGCCATTCTGAATACACAAACAGCTTTACATGCAAATAAAAGGTGTAGCACAAAAGAAATTAGACATGCTTGATTGTACCATCTAAGATTTCTAATAGACGAAGTAAGTGGATACATCATCTGTGATAATTATCATTTTTTTATTTCCTGTCTCTCCAGTAAAACTATCATCAATAGTTTTAAACTCTTTAATGTGAGTATTTCCTAAACCTGCTGCCTCCACGTTTAGTTCTTGGCAACTGATCAAATTACTGGAGATATTCGATAATTCAATGCTTATTCTCATCTGAACTGCAGTCTACCCCCTTGTAGTTATTACACATGTTTGAGCCACAACATTCGTTGAAATTTTGTTGTTCCATAATCATGAAATATGACAATGAAGCTGTGGTAATACTGAGACAGGGTCAGCCAAGATGTTTCTCAACGAGTTACAAAGAGCAGAATACTTTTGAGTTATTGTACTTTTGTAACATAATTATAACCAGTCTCACCACTTTTTCTGTAAGATATTATATGAGACAAACATGTTGTCATAATCCAACACGACGACAGAAACAGTGAAGCATCTCAAATATCAGTGCATTCAAATGCTAGGAAACTATACTTGTCCATATATGGGCAATGGAAATTGAACTCTTTTATATTTGTCACATCGTAATACTTTTTTCTATGGTAATTTTATCTGCAAATAGTTTGCGCACAATTGATTTCCTAATGCTATAGTAATTAGTAATCACAAGAGCAGTACATTTTATAGGGCTCATTAACATTTTACATGAACAAACAACGTGATTTTTTTTCATGCTGAGGAAGTCCATAACATTCTCAGACTGACAATGTCATGCCAGAGAAATTATTTGGCATAATTCTGCACGAGGAGGACATATTCCGGGGATTTACAAAAATTATTAAAGTTTTAAATTTCCTCATGCTAGATTCAACAAAAACAGATTTTCCATATTTCTACAAACTTTTAAGGAATATTCGAAAATGTCATAGTCCCTTTCTCATTAGTTGAACCATATGTAACTAGCCAATGCTTGATTGTAGGCTAAAAGTTATAAGAAGGGAATAGAAACTAGACAGTATTACATATTATGCATTGTTTTTGTTGAGGAGACTAAAATTTTGTTCACATTATGAAATCATTTAAGAGTTTATTCAAAGACTACAGAATAGAAGATTAAAGAGAACTGTGAACAAATATTGTAGATTATCCTCTTAACTATCGGGTAATCAGATCCAGAGTCCACAGATAATGAACAATATCATCAGCATTTTTATATTGTTTTCATGCACTAAGTGCATAATTTAGGTTGATTACTGGAGACTAATTATATCTCTAATACAATTCTCTCATTTAATTTCGCAAAATTGGCCAATTTCAGCTTTACGGACCATTCTCAAGTACAGCAGGTGCCAACACATCACAAAATATCTGATTATTCAGCACCAGACACAACTGAGAAGACTGTAAGTGTGATTTTATTATGTAACTAATGGCAAACTTATGAAAATGATAGATTGAGTACTCACAATATAGTGGAGATGTTGAGTTGCGGACAGGCACAACACAAAGACTGCTAAACAAATAAGCTTTCAGCCAAAAGAACTTCTTCTAAAGCACCCCCCCCCCCCCCCCCCCCCACTCTCTATCTCTATCTCTATCCGGCCACACCGAGGCCAGACTATGGGCAACTGTGCATGATGGGAGAAGTAATCTGTGTGGTAAGGATGAGGGGGAGACTAGACCAGGGTGGGGGCAGGATAGAAGGATTGGGGGGAGGGGGGGGGGCAGTAAAACAGCTGCATACAGTGTCATGGTGGGGACATGGTAGGGCAGCTAAGTGCAGTCAAAAAATTAGATAGGGGTGGGTGGGGTAGGGGGGTGGGAATGGAAAAAGGGAGAAGTGAAGAGACTGTGGGTGTGCTGGTGGAATAGAAGGTTGTGTAGTACTAGAGTAGTAGCAGGGGAGGGGATAGGTGGTTGAAGAACAGTGACTAAACAATGGTTGAGCACAGGAGGGTTATTGAAATGCAGGATATATTGCAGGGAGAGTTCCCACCTGCACAGTTCACAAAATCTGGTGTTGGTAGGAAGGATCTAGATGGAGCAGGCTATGAAGCAGTCATTAAGTGAAGGATGTTGTGTTAGACTGTGCGCTCAGCAACTGGCTAGGCCAGCTGTCTCAGTCACAATTTGCCTCCTTTCAATACCTCCTCTCCCTCCATAAAATTCTCCTGCTCCCTGCTCTGCAATCCCAAATTCCTGTATCTCATCACTCACACAAACTCTTGCCCTCCAGGAACTAGCACAGCATGGACACCAACTCAAAAAACACTCTAACCTGTTCACTTCCTACTCCTACCTTAGCTTACCACCATCCAGCACCTCTACAAACCTCCCCCCATAGCTGACAAAGCATGCCTTGCCGATCTACTAAATTTATCAAACCCTCAGAAACTCCCTCCTACCACTCAACACAATCCAGAACCTAAACAGATCCGAACACGGTCATGAACCTTTTCTCCACAAGCCCTAGTCCCACAGAAGTATCAGTCCTTTCCAAAGTCCTTACATGTTGCCCCGCTCCCAACTTTGATCATGCTAAACAGGTCTACCATGTGTTATTTACCCTGTCACCCGCCACTTACTGAAGTTCCCACCATCTGGCCACAAACAAGCATTCCCCTTGTGACTCAGTACCACTCAGGATTGCAGCATCTGAATCATATTTTCCACCTTGGTTCGAACTATCTCTTGTCATGCCCCAAAATGAGGAATACCCTACTCACTATCCTTCCCACTCCTCCCACAGCGTATTCAGACACCCACCAAACCTATGCAATATCCTCGTCCATCCCTATTCCACCCCTGCTCCCAACCTCTTGCCTCAAGGCTTATATCTCTGCAATAGACCTAGATGCAAAACCTGTCCCTTACATCCTACCACCACCATCTACTCCAGTCCAGTCACAAGCATCACCTATCCCATCAAAGACAGGGTTATATGTGGAAGCAGTCATGTGATCTACAAGCTATGCTGCGACCACTGTGCTGTGTTCTACGTGGGAATGACAATCAACACAAACTGTCTGTCCACATGAACAACCACCAACAAACTGTGGCCAAGAGACAGCTGGGCCACCCAGGTGCTGAGCACGCCACCCAACTCAATGCCCTCCACTTTAATGACTGCTTCACAACTTGCACCATCTGGATCCTTTCTACCAACACCAACTTTTCTGAATTGTGCTGGTGAAAACTCTTCCACCACTCCCCCTTCAGCTCAACTTGTGTTGTTTGCTATCCTTAACCCCCCTATCCCATTCCCTGCCCCCACTCTACCACTACACAGCCTTCTATTCCACCAACACAACCACAGTCTTTACTTCTCTCCTTTTCCACTCCTCCTCCCCCCCCCCCCCCCTTACCACACACCACCCCTCGATCACGGTATAACCTCTAGACTGCACCTAGCTGCCCTGCTCAGACAGTGGAGATAACACAAACAAACAAACAAACAAACAAACAAACCAACCAACCTGCCCCTACTCCAGATGTACATTAAAACCTTATAACTGAGAATAAAAACCACACAACTGAGACAGTTATAAGGTAAAATGTATGAGAAATATTTTGACAAGGATTTTCTAACCCAAAACAAAAATATTAATGACTATTATATAAAACATAATAATGCTAACAAAGTCAATTCACCTAGGAGTCTACAAGAATGTAATATTGCCAATGTTGTACCTTTTATGTATGAGTACGAGACCTGAGTATGGAATGAACTAACACCTAGCAGAATCCATATAGGACAGTTGAAGACCGTCAAAATACCTTTCCATCTGCCAACTAGCAAGCCAAAGAGAATGACTTGATATATATACTGCTACACAAATTTTTGAAAAGATACATTGCAAAATCTTCATACAAGAAATTAAGATCACAATATTCCAAAAGAAGTACTCGATTCTATCAAAAGTTTATATAAACTGTGTGATATTAGAACAGACAGTATGTTGGCCACATCATCAACAATACATCAAAAAGTGAAGACAAAGCAAGAAGTGACTAACTACATGCAGTATAGGAATGCTCATAAAAAAGACAATGTAAGATGGCACACAAAAAAACTGATGACTCACCAAGCCAAATGGAATAAATATCTACCAAGAGTGGATGAAAATTGAATGCCAAAATTACATTTGTATTATGCATCGAAAAAATTTTTGTTTTACTAGGCACCTGCACCCCATTCCATTTTTCACATACACAAAGCACACCTAGAGTAGAAAGTACCGCTAATTCTTTAGTGCTATCTATATATTAAGATTTTGTAACACTTCTTTTTAATATCTAGAATTTCTAAAATGGTGTTTACATCTAGTTTATAGTCACAAAATACTTAATTTTATTTTTTAAATAATTGCTTGCAAAGAATTTGTCTGGTAGATGTCAATATGGCCACAGCCTTAGCTAACAAAGTGAGACTTTTCTGCTAGCAAGTACTTTCAAATTTGTCGCTATTTGTATGAAATATGAAACTGAAGAAGAATATTTTTTGTGTTCTGGTAGTGCTTGGCATTATGGGATTCTGCATTATCTTGTTTCTTTCTGTATACATATGTTCATACACATGGTTTGTGGTGGTAATGTGTTGTTATTAATGTGATATGGTGATTAGTTTTGATAGCAGCAGCAAAATTACAACCATAAAATGGCTAAGCACAATAACAGAGTACTCAAATGCCATGTTGATTGGAGAGAAAAGTGTAAAAACAGTGAAGAAGCAAATCTATCATACGTTGTTTCACCAGTGCCTCCTAACCTAAATAGGAGTACTGCTACAGCCAGAGAAAGTCTTCCCAAAAGAAACTAAACACTGTAAAAAATAAATAAAACACTAAGGCTAGTGAATAGTTTGAAATAATCGATATTTCTACTGTATCCAGTGTTTTGAAGAACCAGGTATCATGCAAACAATATAAGAGCAAAGGCATGACATTAGAAATTTAAAAAAAAGTATCATAGGAATAGCTTCAGAGCTTCAGTTACATCTCCATGTATAAAAGGCAATGTCCTGACTAACTAACTCACTCACTCACCAATCGCTCACTATCGTTGTCCAGCATAAACTACTTAGGGTAGAAACTTTAAATTTGCAGAGTTTGTTAGTCTTATACTGTAGGTATTGTTTGAAAAGTGATTTTTCTAAAGGGGAAAGTTTTTTTTGAAAATATGTCACTATTTATTCACTTTTGATGCTAGACCTACAAAAATTGTTATTTGGATGGTTGGTAAGAGACATGTTTAAGCAATTTTGGAAATTTAACCCCTCTGAGTGAGGAATAAGGTTTTTTTAATAAATCATTATTTAATAACTACTGAAATATTTTTAAAGATGCAACTATGAAAATTTTTATTTGACTTCTCCATTACAAACAGAAAAATACATGTTTCAGTATTTTCGGAAATGCAACCCCTAAGGGGCTGAAACTGGGAATGGAAGTTTTTATCGAAACATTTCATTATGCCAGTATAAATATTTGTATCTATGAATATATGTATTTTGCTTCTCTTATAGAAATTAAAAAAATATGCATTTCACTGTCTCTAGAAGTCCAACCCTTAAGGGGGAGAAACAGTTCATGAACGTATTTCATTCTGAAAGCATCTTTGAAGTCAAATCTTTGAGATTCGGCATTTGGCTTCCTGGCTAGCAATGAAAAACTTTGTAGTCAATGTTTTTGGAAATTCAACCCCTATGGGTGTTAAATAGGGCCGTAGCAGGCAAATTTTGATGTCTCAACTTTGGACTCCGTTTTCCGTAAGTTTATTTTTTTCAATGCGAAAGGTACATTTTTATAGCTTCTACTCAACACAGATAGCTGAAATTTTCAGGGTACATGTAAACAGATATTTTGCGTCACCTAAAGTTATTATTAATACAAACAGATGTTTTCAAGGGGAACAAGCCCAAAATTTAAAATAAAAAAAAAAAAAATCAGGCTTAGAGAAAAAATTTATGTCTTCCCTTAGAAGTGATAATACTGTATTCCTTCAGCAGCTACACAAGGAATGTATATATGACCCCTACCAATTTCAAAACTTTTAACTGCATAGTTTCGGAGGCAATGTACCGTATACGGAATAAAATTTTATATTACCCAGTTAGGGCATTCCGTTTCCGCTGATGAATATAATATACGACTTCATGTATTACTCTTCATGAATGATAAACTTTTATCATGATTAATCTCTGGCTCTATGCTTTATACTGCCCACTGCTAACTTATTTCATATTATCACACATACAGTTTAGTTCACTCACCCTAAGTAATTATCACGTTACTCCTCTATGGAAAAGCATGTTAGGCTGTTCAGCTTGAGATGAGAAATAGCATTAATGATGAAGGCTCTCTGAGTTCTTACCAATGAGGAGATCACCTTTCCAAATTATAAAACAATTCACAAATGAAATACCCGAAATCACGACTGGAACATACGATAATGAGCAGTAAGTGGCCCTGTTGAGTGATAGCTCCCAGTAAGCAATCATAATATGACCTACTACACCTCCTTGAAATTGCAAAGTGAAACTAGTAAGTCCTGTTAGACACAAAATTAAAAGCAGCAGCTGAAATTTTATTTTTCTTGTCAAAATTTATACACACATACAAATCTGTAAATTTACAAGATCTTAGAAAACAATCACGCAATTGTGTTGTGATGGGCCAAACTGTGAGTAATGCATCACCTAATAAAGGTGCCTCAATGTTATGTAAAGATAATACTTATACATGAACCATAGACCTTGCCGTTGGTGGGGAGGCTTGCGCGCCTCAGCGATACAGGTAGCCGTACCGTAGGTGTAACCACAACGGAGGGGTATCTGTTGAGAGGCCAGACAAACGTGTGGTTCCTGAAGAGGGTGCAGCAGCCGTTTCAGTACTTGCAGGGGCACCAGTCTGGATGACTGACTGATCTGGCCTTGTAACACTAACCAAAACGGCCTTGCTGTGCTGGTACTGCGAACGGCTGAAAGCAAGGGGAAACTACGGCCATAATTTTTCCTGAGGGCATGCAGCTTCACTGTGTGGTTAAATGATGATGGCGTCCTCTTGGGTAAAATATTCCGGAGGTAAAATAGTCCCCCATTCGCATATCTGGGTGGGGACTACTCAAGAGGACGTCGTTATCAGGAAAAAGAAAACTGGCGTTCTACGAATCGGAGAGTGAAATGTCAGATCCCTTAATCGGGCAGGTAGGTTAGAAAATTTAAAAAGGGAAATGGATAGGCTAAAGTTAGACATAGTGGGAATTAGTAAAGTTGGAGGGGGGGGGGGGGGGGGGGCGGCAGGATAAACAAGACTTCTGGTCAGGTGAATACAGGGTTATAAATACAAAATCAATTAGGGGTAATGCTGGAGTATGTATAGGAAAATATGAATGTGGGTAAGCTACTACAAGCAGCATAGTGAACGCATTATTGTGGTCAACATAGATACAAAGCCAGCACCTACCACAGTAGTACAAGTTTATATGCCAACTAGCTCCACAGATGACAAAGAAATTGAAGAAATGTATGATGAGATAAAAGAAATTATTCAGATAGTGAAGGGAGAAAAAAATTTAATAGTCATTAGTGACTGGAATTCGATAGTAGGAAAAGGGAGAGAAGGAAATTCAGTAGGTGAATACGGATTGTGGGTAAGAAATGAAAGAGGAAGTCACCTGGTAGAATTTTGCACAGAGCATAACTTAAACATAGCTAACACTTGGTAAGAATAATAAAAGAAGGTTGTATACATGGAAGAATCCTGGAGATACTGACAGGTTTCAGATAGATTATCTAATGGTAGGACAGAGATTTAGGAACCAGGTTTTAAATTGTAAGACATTTCCAGGGGCGGATGTGGACTCTGACCACAATCTATTGCTTATGAACTGTAGATTAAAACTGAAGAAACTGCAAAAAGGTGGCAATTTAAGGAGATGGGACCTGGATAAACTAAAAGAACCAGAGGTTGTACAGAGATTCAGGGAGAGCATAAGGGAGCAATTGACAGGAGTGGGGGAAATAAATACAGTAGAAGAAGAATGGGTAGCTTTGAGGGATGAAGTAGTGAAGGCAGCAGAGGATCAAGTAGGTAAAAAGACGAGGGCTAGTAGAAATCCTTGGGTAACAGAAGAAATATTGAATTTAATTGATGAAAGGAGAAAATATAAAAATGCATTAAGTGAAGCAGGCAAAAAGGAATACAAATATCTCAAAAATGAGATCGACAGGAAGTGCAAAATCGCTAAGCAGGGATGGCTAGAGGACAAATGTAAGGATGTAGAGGCTTATCTCACTAGGGGTAAGATAGATACTGCCTACAGGAAAATTAAAGAGACCTTTGGAGATAAGAGAACCACTTGTATGAATATCGAGAGCTCAGATGGAAACCCAGTTCCAAGCAAAGAAGGGAAAGCAGAAAGGTGGAAGGAGTATATAGAGGGTCTATACAAGGTTGATAGATGTACTTGAGGGCAGTATTATGGAAATGGAAGAGGATGTAGATGAAGATGAAATGGGAGATATGATATTGTGTGAAGAGTTTGACAGAGCACTGAAAGATCTAATTCAAAACAAGGGCCTGGGAGTAGACAACATTCCATTAGAACTACTGATAGCCTTGGGAGAGCCAGCCCTGACAAAACTCTACCATCTGGTGAGCAAAATGTATGGGACAGGGGAAATACCCCCAGACTTCAAGAACAATATAAAAATTCCAATCCCAAAGAAAGCAGGTGTTGACAGATGTGAAACTTACCGAAGTATCAGTTTAATAAGTCACGGCTGCAAAATACTAACGCAAATTCTTTACAGACGAATGGAAAAACTGGTAGAAGCCGACCTCGAGGAAGACCAGTTTGGATTCCGTAGAAATGTTGGAACACGTGTGGCAATACTGACCCTACAGCTTATCTTAGAAGCTAGATTAAGAAAAGGCAAACCTACGTTTCTAGTATTTGTAGACTTAGAGAAAGCCTTGACTGGAATACTCTCTTTCTAATTCTGAAGGTGACAGGGGTAAAATACAGGGAGCGAAAGGCTATTTACAATTCATACAGAAACCAGATGGCAGTTATAAGAATCGAGGTACATGAAAGAGCAGCAGTGGTTGGGAAGGGAGTGAGACAGGGTTGTAGCCTCTCCCCGATGTTATTCAATCTGTATATTGAGCAAGCAGTAAAGGAAACAAAAGACAAATTCGGAGTAGGTATTAAAATCCATAGAGAAGAAATAAAAACTTCAAGGTTTGCTGATGACATTGTAATTCTGTCAGAGACAGCAAAGGACTTGGAAGAGCAGTTAAATGGAATGGACAGTGTCTTGAAACGAGGACGTAAGATGAACATCAACAAAAGCAAAACTAGGATAATAGAACGTAGTCTAAGTCGGGTGATGCTGAGGGAATTAGATTAGGAAATGAGACACTTAAAGTAGTAAAGGAGTTTTGCTATTTGGGGAGCAAAATAACTGATGCTGGTCGAAGTAGAGAGGATATAAAATGTAGACTGGCAATGGCAAGGAAAGCGCTTCTGAAGAAGATAAATTTGTTAACATCGAGTATAGATTTAAGTGTCAAGAAGTCTTTCTTAAAGTATTTGTATGACGTGTAGCCATGTACGGAAGTGAAACATGGATGATAAATAGTTTGCACAAGAAGAGAATAGAAGCCTTTGGAATGTGGTGCAACAGAATGCTGAAGATTAGATGGGTAGATCACATAACTAATGAGAAGGTATTGAATAGAATTGGAGAGAGGAGAAATTTGTGGCACAACCTGACTAGGAGAAGGGTTCGGTTGGTGGGGCATATTTTGAGGCATCAAGGGATCACTAATTTAGTATTGGAGGGCAGAAATCGTAGAGGGAGACCAAGAGATGAATACACTAAGCAAATTCAGAAGGATGTCGGCTGCAGTAGGTACTGGGAGATGAAGCAGCTTGCACAGGATAGAGTAGCATGGAGAGCTGCATCAAACCAGGACTGACGATGACGACGACGACGACGACGACGACGACGACGACGACTACGACTACTACTACTAACGAAAATTCTGCTGTCTAAATGATAAGAATTGTGATATTTTTACGGATACTAAGGAACGCCATGCTGCCAAAGCCGGGCACTACAGTACCAAAAGAGAGCCATAAAATGTGATCAAGCATTGACAACAGTTGAGTTTTAAGTTTGGAGTCATTGGAGTCATCTGGATGTATTGGTCAATGGGAAAAGGAAAGTAATTATCTTTGTGACAAATTGGATATGTCAGCTATTTTCCATAGCTGAATTGCAATTTTTTAAGGAGAGAGAAGGCAAAGCCATGACTTTGTAACAGTAATATTAAATCCAGATAACGGAGTACTATGTCAGCGAAAAATAGCGATCCTTAGTCGATTGTGAAGTAAATTACATCTGATAGGTCTGGAGATACATTATAAAATAAAGTTGTTGGATTAGTAATTGGAGCAACTGTTATCCAGAATTCTTAACTAATCCATAGGCAACACATTTCTAGCAAGAACAATGACCGTTCTCTTACAGTATTGTGGCAGTAGGTTATTTTTTGTGCTACAAAATAGGAAGTAATATTTAGAAGTTGATGTGGATGGTACTATTAATATTTCCAGATGGTTCAAACTGATGTAGGACACATGTAATACTGAAAGTCACATAGAAAACTTTTGCTTATTTTTACCAGATTCACAAGTAGGCTTTTTTGGAACTAAAGGAAGCAAGGAACTTCATTGTTTACTACTTCACGAACAGGCTGCTTCAAGTATCCACCACTTCTTGTAACCAGTTATTTGTATTAGCATAAGTACAGAAATGCCAGTGCCTGAAGTAGAAGAGTTTCTTACTTCAATGTTTAAAAATAAGGTAAAAATGGCAGTGAAAATTAGTCTTTTTGCTTTTAAGGAAGGGTAAGAGTACTTTAAAGTGGGGAATACTGAGAAAGAGTGTATGTATCAGAGAGAGAAAAACTGATATTCAGTTACCTTGGTCACATTGGTGGGTGGTAGAATACACGTAGGACTGTTCTCAAGGCATAACCGATAACATGAAGATAGTTGAGGAAACATGGATCCACGAGGGAATGCTGAAGTACAGATCAAACAGATGGTCATTTCCATACAGACCAACTCCACTTCTATATCCGACTAAGAGGACAGTGATTCTTCTTCCTTAGGAGTGGCATAACACAAATATAAAAGTATTCAATCAACTAAGTGTGCTGTTTGTCATTATTGCTTATTTATTACTTAACAATTCTTCCCTACAGCAAGTTAATGGCCACATTCCAAAAAAAAAAAAAAGGTGAAGCGCACTTGCATATTTTAACAACACTTGTTCTGTGCAGAACTGCTCGAAGTCACAATTTATTTTAATAACATTATAGTTGCAATTGTCCTAATAACATTATAGTCGCAATTGTCCCACAAGCTAATTCCTGTGTAGACTGACGTGAATCAGAGTGTGGGAAAATGATGGCTGTGTTTGGAAATAATTTGGAACCGTTGGAAATTCACAGGCAATCCAAAGATTTTGCTGTCTATACTTATTTTCTGTGTGCTTTTGAGTTAAGAACTATATGTCCTGCAGAAAATAAGTATTGTATTATGAGCTATGGAGGATTATATACTGCATCAAATGAGTACCCGATTCCTTACACTAGGTTTGGTGGCATAGGAGAAATTAAACACATACCAAACACAAAGTACTGATAGTGTGAAAGCTGTAGGACATCAAATTCTACATTTCTGGATAACCAAGGACAGCACTGCGAAAATTGTGGAATTAAAATAAGAATTTTATATCTTTGTAATCAAAAATGATGAAATAAGAAGTTTCTAGTTGAGGATTAAATAAGAATTGAAATGAGTTTGGTAACATTCTTTTTATTCTACTATTATGCTGCGCACAATTATTACACTGGGATAAAAAAAAAACACCCTCATAGATGCACACAGTTATGGTGGGTACAGAAACGGGTAGTGCAGTACTTAGAATTTTTTGACTCACTTTTGGGAAGTGTGATTGAATTCCATTCTAACAATGCAGAGTTATCTTTCAGTCCATTCCCTAATAAATTAAGATGAGCACTGGAATGGTTTGTTTGAAAATGGTACCATTGATTTCCTACTCCTCTTACCTTAATGTAAGCTAGTGCTACACCTCTAATGATCTAGTTGTCAACAGAACATTAAAATCCCAGCTATTCTCTTTTCCTCTTCTGTCCACTTCCACTAATTCTGAAGTGTTTGTTTAAGATACATTTTTGTCCAGCTTTTGAAATAGGGAAACATTTCATCTTCGTTTCCTACTACTGCTAACAGCTTCACAATCCTTTTAACTCTTACAAGACAATGAGCTGAGAAATTCCTGTCTAGTTGTTTGGCAGTGACTGGGAGCAGCTCATGCTTTGGCAACAACCAGCTCATATCAAGGCCATGGACACAACAGTAATGTAATGAAGACGTACTGGTTTGAATGATTATCAAAATATGGGAGGTGAAGTCAATTTTTCTGGTAGTAACCTCCATTTCACTTTCAACAACATAATGGTGTTTAAACACATCTATTTCCAGAAGCTTGGCAAATTTCATTTCCTCTGTTTGGAGTGGAAAAAATGTCGAGCTGTGTGTAGTTTGTGTAAAACCAAATTTTTCCATACAGTGATTTCTTACCTTGACTCCTCTCATTACATTCCAGCAAGTTCCTTCATTTCCCATAAATATTTTCTTTATTAACACTTACTGTTACTGGCCAAAATGAAGACAACTAGGTCTACATTTTCCACAACTACACCACAATATGAGGAAGCACATTCTACAGCTTTGTTATTGAGTAAGCATCCTCCATAACTTTAATCACCAATAAAGTTCTTGGCATCAATTTTTTTGAAACACATCTGCACGAGACTATTCTGTTGCCTTTATGGGAGAACTGCTTTTTGAAAGTAGCACTGAACACAGTCAACAGCAATGATTTGTGTTCTCTGTGAATATGATATGTGGCATGTGTGCTCTTATGAGAAGTGTTGTCATCATACCCGTCTAAGCTGACGAGCACTAAAATATTTTTAACATGTTCAACATATTGAGACAATTTTTCCATCAGATCCAAGGCAACTTTAATGAGAAATCCACCTTCAATCAAAATGAGTGGTGCCAATATTCAAAGGCATGTCCACAGGGGCATGTTCCTCAGAAACTTCACAATTTTTTTCAGATAATACTTTCCATGATCAAATTTCAACAAAACCTGCAAGGCGAAAGTTATTTTTTTCCATCCCCTGTTGCTCAGATACAAACACATTTACAGATTGACAACCGGGAATGGGTTATGGCAGAGGAATCAAGACACAGTTTACTTCACCCAAGTGACACTCCTCACAGTTGTTAATCCTGTTCATTCTGAGCAATCTTTCACCCATATTTTGCTCTGTCATACAAAATGAAACTTGGATAAACTTTTATGCCTAAAGAGAAAAATCTACAAATAGCTGACATGATAGAATCCATTAGTTTTCATGTTACTGCTCAAAACATATTCTATGATCACATATGACCACAGACCAGACCGAAATTGATCACTTCAACAAGTGATTTACAAACTATTTATACTCTTCATGAATCAGTCATTCTAGCTTTAGTTTCCCACAGGTATGAATTTCATGATCTTACATGAAAGAAATCTGCAGTGGTATGAAAAGAAAAAAAAGGAAAAAATACCTTTGTCAAACATGCAACTACAAAGCATTTTCTGCTATGCTATGCTATGCTATGCCCCCCACATTTCCACTCTTGCAGTACACTTACACCTTTTTAAGTTATTTACATGCACAATTTGATGCTGTCTGCCTTTATTCTATCAATTTACTTTCCTACAATACACACCTAATGAGTAAAATAAGGTGAAATGTATTAGTACTTTTATATAAAATAGAAAAAAATAGTTTTAAGGTCATATTTCCTATGCTGGCAATGCTAATTTGATAGATCCAGGTATTCATTCAATGCAGAATTTGTTATTCAGGATGATCCGTTTTTAATACGTCAGAAAAATAAATAAAAATTTAGGCTTTTGTGATCGCTTGGCTTAAGCACACAAAAATTGGTGCAAATAACTAAATCTTAAATTTTATTATACAGCAGAGATGCTGAGTTGCAGACAGGCAGAACACTGTTACATTCCAGCCTGGATTTTCCATTGTTTGAAATCTTAAATTTTCATGTAAATAAAAAGGATTAATACCCTTCCCAACCCTCAATGAATTATTTCAAATCGCTGCCCTTTTTTCCTATTGTTTCTTGACCTAATACCCATTAAATGAAGTACGATATTGCATGCCTTTGTTGTTTAGAAGAATTATGCAATGTTCCTTCAGACATGCAGATCCAAAGGAAGAGGTACTGCAGCAACTACAGCTGGTATGAAATGTATTTGCAGATGCAAACATGAGCATCCATCATCTGTATAAGGAAATGATGACAAAGAAAATTTGTGCTGTACTGGGAGTTGAACCCAGATTTCCTGCTTTACACGAGTGATCACCTTAACTACTTTGCCTATCCGTGCACGACCCACGGCCATACCCATATTTTCATATGCTGTCAATCCCACGTTAATAGGCCATACTCATACATACATTATGTGAGCCCAGCACAGGGGAGGACATTTTAACTAAAAGTCACAGTCTAGTATTGGTGGATAAATACAATATTGCAGTGCCTGTGTTGTTGAAGGAAAGATACAGTGTTCTACTGCAATATCTTACTTATCAGCCAATCTCAGGCAGCAACTTTCAATTAAAACGGCCTCCCCTGTATGGGGACTACATAACGTGTGTACGAGTACAGGTTGTCATGCAGGAATGACGACATATTTGAATCCTGACAATGTAAAAATTTTCCTTGTTGTCATTCCCTTATAAGCTGATGGTTGTTCGTATTCACAGTTACGAACACATTTCCACTTATTAACTTATCCAAATGGAGCTCCAGGATATGGTGAATTTCTCACATCAAACTGGCCTACTTTGTGACGTGTTTGCCCCGTAGTCTGAAGTTATGGACAGCAAAGGGCTTGTTATTGAATGTATTCAGCATCAAAAACTCCACGCAGTTTTATCAAACATTACTGATGCAAAGACTGCAACTTGTCTTTTTTAATGGTATTTTATGTTGCGAAAAGACAGGTACAGCTCTCATGAATCTAGTAAGTTGTGAGGAAAAATGATATGCACAGAAACTGAAAAGTTGAACAATCCAGTTAACAAAGGAAACAATACTTCCTCAGATGATTATCAGCACAAAAACTGTTTTCTTGGACTACTTTCAATGTAAGTATTATCACAATGAGTGAGTGTGTAATAGTTTCTTACTGGTATTCCTGATTTTTCATATTTGCAGATGAAAGTGTAAAACCACAGATTTGCATTCAGTGACTTATGGTGGAACAAGAAATATAGTAAAAAGAAACTATGGGTGATTCAGTTTTCAGACTTATCAACAAGAAAAAAAAGGTTAAACTAGAATAATTATATAAAATGTAATAATCAACCAACATGTGTGTGCAACCAGTTGGCTAACTCCTACTTTCTATAGAATTACATACATAGTTGCTGAGCTCACAGCCACAAAATATTAAACTATAATAGAAAATCCAATGGCAAAAAGAAATATAATTTTCTTTACTTCTGGCAGCATGGATAAGAATACACCAATGAAAAGGCAGAGGTAATTCCAAAAATATAATGTCAACACGTTTCTGATGTCTTACATAAATCATCTTCCTCTTCACTTTTGTACTTATTCAAAAGGAATAAAGATTTCTTGTGTACAATCAATCTTACCTAGCTGTTTCATAGCTAAGGTAATAAGAAGCACATTTTTATCTGAGGTGTGGAACTGTCCACATTGCAGAAGAAGACAAAAATTTTAAGACACTGTGCATTAGACTTTCTGTAATTCTTCACAAGAATCTTCCATCTTTCCATTTACATCCAAATCTCACTACAAGATGATAATGGAAACTTTTAATGCAAAATAGTAAAAAACTAAATATCAGTTCTTCATTGGGAGACTTGTTTTTAAAGCTTAATTTACAGAGGTTATACATTAGTTGGCTTTTGCTAAAAGCAACATATATGTTCTTAAGGCATTCATCCAATAGAAAACAAACAGAAATGGAATTTTTGATCGCAGGCAAAGTAGCATTAATATGGAGCTAGAACTAAGCAGATAGATCAAGCAGGAAGGCAGGGTTGTAGATTTTAAGAATGTCAGATGAGGTATGTATACCTGATTAAATTTCTACAATCACTCAAATGTTTGCACAGTTCAATGAATAAAACATATAGTGAAAATAATGACATTTTACAAGTAATACTAGACGAATTATACAAAAACTCATTTGAGGTTGAAGAACATAAATGTACTAAGACAGAGGGAGGTTTTAATACAAAGGAGTAAAGGTAGCAAAAAAGTAATACTGAGATAATGCTGTAAACGTTTTACTTCGCAAAAAAGGTGGGTGGGTGGGAGGGATATTGAATTATCAGTATTTTCTCCAAAATGCAAAAGATGGTCATGAAAATTATCTGTAAATCACACAAAAAAAAATTATGTTACTGAAACAAATGACGAACACACTGGTGTTAGAACTGATTAAGCCCCATGGAGGATATGCAAGTTTTGATTAGAATACAGTCTGAAAACAACTGATATAAATTACCAGTTCACCTGGGATTCACAGATTCTGAGAAAGTTTTTGACTCAATTTCAATCAAGTTTGTAATAATAATCCTTGAGAAACAATGCACCGATTCAATATATGTCTGTCAGATTTAAAATATCTACGCCATTGTTACATCTTCCATTAAACTGGGTAAGAACGGTCAGAAGTTCAGAACAAAAAATAGCTGCTCCGATGCTACAGCCTGAATTAAACCCTGTAAGGATAGTGGCAAATTCAGAACAGAAAGAAGACTCAGCCAAGGAAATTCGACAAGGAAATTCCATTTCACCAAGGTTATTCTCAGCAGCTCTAGAGGAAGTTTTCAAAACCCTAAATTAGTAGAAAGAAGGAATGATTATTCGAAAATCTCATATAAAGATGTGAAACAAATACTAACACAGAGAGAGAGGGGCTGGCCAGTACTTACCTCAGCTTAGTACAGACGATAGATAACACAAAACAGAAAAGAAAATTTACATTCCTAGCTTTCGGAACTTTGTTCCTTCATCAGGGAGGAGAGGGGGGGGGGGGGGGGGGAAGGGAAGAAGGGAAAGTGGATTTAGTTACTCACAACCCAGGTTATGAAGCAACAGGGAAAGGTAAACAGGGAGGGTAGCAAGGATGGAGGCACAGTTGTCAGAGGGAAGCCAAAGATATTCTACTGTTAAGTACTGTGCCAGCTTCTAACCAAAGAGGATGCATACAGAAGTAAAGAGGTATATAGTATAAAGATAAACACAACTATGTAGGATGAAAAGATGTGTGAATGGCTAAAGAGAAGAGGGGAAAAAGAAGAAGACTGAAGAGTAAATGGGAGTGAGGTTGATTAACGTAGGTTCAGTCCAGGGGCATGGCGGGATGAAAGGATGTGTTGGAGTGCAAGTTCCCATCTCCGCAGTTCCGAGGGACTGGTGTTGGGTGGGAGAAGCCAAATGGCACGTACACTGTAGCAGGTTCCTAGGTCCCTAGTATTATGCTGGACGGCATGCTCTGCTACTGGGTATTGGGCATCTCCTAGGCGGACAGTTCATCTGTGCCCCTTCATGCCCTCAGCCAGTTTAGTTGTTGTCATACCGATGTAAAAGGCTGTGCAGTGCAGGCATGTCAGCTGATAAATGACATGTTTTGTTTCACATGTGGCCCTGCCATGAATTGTGTATGTTTTACCAGTAGTGGGGCTGGAGCAGGTGATTGTGGGGGGATGCATGGGGCAGGTTTTGCAGCGGGGTCGGTTACAGGGGTAGGAACCGCTGGGTAGAGAAGGTGGTCTGGGAACGTTGTAGGGCTTGACAAGGATGTTACGGAGGTTAGGGGGGTGACGAAAGGCAACTCTGGGTGATGTGGGGAGAATATTGTCAAGGGATGATCTCATTTCATGGCTTGACTTGAGAAAGTCATATCCCTGGCAGAGTAATTTGCTGACGTATTCGAGGCCAGGATAATATTGGGTAACAAGGGGTATGCTTCTGTGTGGTCTGGGGGTAGGAACATTGTTGTTGGACAGGGAGGAATATATTGCTCGGGAGATCTGTTTGTGGACAAGGTCTGCAGGATAGTTGCGGGAGAGGAAAGCACTGATCAGGTTATTGGTGTAATTGTTGAGGTATTCGTCACTGGAGCAGATACATTTGCCACGAATACCTAGGCTGTAGGGGAGGGAGCGTTTGATGTGGAATGGATGGCAGCTATCAAAGTGAAGGTACTGTTGTTTGTTTGTGGGTTTGATGTGGACAGAGGTGTGGATGTGAGCTTCAACAAGATGAAGGTCAACATCCAGGAAAGTGGCTTGGGTTTTGGAGAAGGACTAGGTGAAATTCAGACTCGAAAAGGAGTTGAGGTTATGGAAGAAATTAAGGAGTGTTTCTTCACCATGAGTCCAGACCACAAAGATGTCATCCATAAACCTATACCAGGCCAGAGGAAGCAGCTGTTGGGTCTTCAGGAAAGCCTCCTCCATGCGGCCCATGAAGAGATTGGCATAGGACGGAGCCATCCTGGTTCCCATGGCTGTTCCCCCCGATTTGTTTGTAGGTCTGGCCTTCAAAAGCTAAGTAATTATGGGTGAGGATGAAGTTGGTAAGTGTGATAAGGAACAAGGTTTTTGGAAGATCTTTGGGTGGGCATTGGGAAAGGTAGTGTTCAAGGGCAGAGAGACCATGGGTATGTGGGATGTTTGTGTAAAGGGATGTAGTATCTATGGTGACAAGAAAGGTTTCAGGTGGGAGGGGAGTAGGAATGGATTTGAGGCATGAACGGGCACAGACGAACTGTCCGCCTAGGAGATGCCCAATACCCAGTAGCAGAGCATGCCGTCCAGCATAATTCTAGGAACCTAGGAACCTGCTACAGTGTACGTGCCATTTGGCTTCTGCCACCCAACACCAGTCCCTCGGAACTACGGAGATGGGAACTTGCACTCCAACACATCCTTTCATCCCGCCATCCCCCTGGACTAAACCTACGTTAACCAACCTCACTCCCATTTACTCTTCAGTCTTCTTCCCTCTCCTCTTTAGCCATTCACGCATCTTTTCATCCTACATAGTTGCGTTTATCTTTATACTATATACCTCTTTACTTCTGTATGCATCCTCTTTGGTTTGAAGCTGGCACAGTACTTAACAGAAGAATATCTTTGGCTTCCCTCTGACAACCACGCCTCCATCCTTGCTACCCTCCCTGTTTACCTTTCCTTGTTGCTTCATAACCTGGGTTGTGAGTAACTAAATCCACTTTCCCTTCTTCCCCTTTTCCCCCTCTCTCCTTCCTGATGAAGGAACAAAGTTCCGAAAGCTAGGAATGTAAATTTTCTTTTCTGTTTTGTGTTATCTATCGGCTGTACTGAGCTGAGGTAAGTACTGGCCAGCCCCTCTCTCTCTCTGTTAGTAAAAAGAAGGAATGTGTGTTAATGGAACTTATCAGAACCACATTTACTATTTGCCTATATTTAGACAACTTGATACACATGAAAAAAAAAAAAAAAAATAATAATAATAAATGCATGAGTAAAATCGGCCTGTAGTGCTTTTAGTACACAATGGGTTTCAAAAACCTTACATTTTCATAGATGAGAAATGGAAAGTTTACTATCATATATTATCCTTTCTGGTTTACAGTAGCAACACACAAACTTAATGTGAAACCCATTCAAATGGATAAGGAAAACGACAGATTGCTACTCACCATAAAAATACATCTGCATGCGTAACGGAAATTTCATTGTGCCTGTCTGCAACTCAATGTGTCATCTTTATGATGAGTAGTAATCTATCTGTTTCCTAATATTGTTGGTATTCCAACCTGGAGTTTCAGTAGTTTTAAACGTACAAGAGAATAGAGTGGAATGGACAATATACACTTTATGAAGTTAAATTCGTAATTGCATCCTGCTGCACCACAAGAATACGAATATTAAACTGCTCAGGTATCTGTTGTGATATGTACAAATTAATTATGGCCCTGCATACGACACTTGTCATGTACCACACTGTGTGTGTGTGTGTGTGTGTGTGTGTGTGTGTGTGTGTGCGCGCGCGCTTGCACGCATGTGGGCACGTGCACACCACACCAGAAACTTAAGCAGATTATAATATATACTTGTAATCAGAAGAGGATGCACATGCGTACCATACAACACATTTATAAATGAATGTTGTCTGTACTTGCGGTAACTATGTTGTCAAACTTTCTCCATTCAACTTCCAAATGTTGCTGCAGTTTGAAATCAACAGCAATTCTAAAACATCCTTTTTTATATAGTATACCTTAATCACTATAACTTAAACTGTTTATCAATAAGAACCTACACTAAAAGCTGCAACAGCACAATTCATTAATCTACCGTACAGCACTCTCATTTAAGCAGAGAAGAACAACAGTAGCACATACTCTCAGTCATATAAAACAGGGAAACAGGAAGGGAAAATAAACTGAAAGCACTTAAGACAGTCAACGCGCGTCGTGCACTGTGCTGGTATGCATTGATGGAAATCTTACCACGTGAAGGAACTGAGAAGTAGTAACTATTCTGTTTACGAGGAAACCATAAATTTTTACTTTCATATTTATGATATTTATGGCTAAAAAACAGTTACTCCAATTTCATACGTACAGCTTTGGAGATCTGAAAGAAAAGTGCTACTCGATAAAAAATTTTACTTTGTATTCTGATATAATTCAAGACAATTATAAAGAAGCATCTCACGATATTCAGATAATATCCCAAAAATTATAGCTTACATCTTAAATGCTAGGCGGAAGTGACAGCAGCAAACACTAGATATGCAACTGTGTCAAAACCTGAGATTTCTAAATCCATAAGAGTTCATCATCTAGCAATTCTGTTTCTGTAATAAGTACTAAATAAAACTGATCTTTCTTTCCATCTGCAAGCAGTATGGATGATATACATTATTTGTAATGAAAGGAGTTTATTATACCACTGTCTGAGTAAGTGATTACAATCTACAATTCCTTCCCTAATTTTCAAACAGTGAGACATACCAATCTTATTCAGCTAACTACTTTCCGTTTTGCACATATCCACTAATTTTGCCTTGTGTTCTGTTCAAAGATCTTATATTTTACCACAATGGATAAAATCCCACTACTATTTGTCATGTCTCTATCAACTTTTCTAATATTTCCTGCATGATATTGTGAATCAAATCTAAACTTCTTTTCAGTATTATTTACTGTATATATTATTGGGCACACACAATAAAAAGCTGCATCTTTTTCTGCAAATACCCAAGGATGACAGGAAGATTAGAACTTAACATCCTCTTGACAACAAGACCATTATGGACTGAGCCCAAGGTCAGATTGGGAAAGGCACACCATTCACATACAAAACATTCTGGTATTTGCCTTTAAGAGATTTGGGGAACTATGAATAACTTTAACCTGCTACTCACCATATAGTGGAGGTGCTGAGTCTCAGACAGGCACAACAAAAGGACTGTTAAACAAAGCTTTCAGCCAAATGGGCCTTCATCAGGACACACACACACACACACACACACACACACACACACACACACCAGTCTGGCTGCCAAGGGTCAGTACTCGTTTCTGGATTTTTCCATAGTTTAATAACTTCAATCTATATGACCACCTGAGGATTTGAGTTGTGGCCAATGGAAGTATGAGGGATCTCAAATATAGAAACAACCCACAGCAAGTTTGGTCAGTATGGTGGGAGCAGACATTATGTGGACTTCAATTATGTGCGTGTCACCATTGTACATATAAAGCATTGGATCATCATCATATTGCAACAGAACAACTGCAAAGAGCAGTTCACATAGTTTTATTTTACTGAATGTGAAAATCACTTCACACTATTTATTAACTTTTTTAAATGAAAAATACAGGTCCAAATAAATTCAGTGATGACAGTGGTCCTTCAAGAACTTTCATTACGTCTTTTTCAGGTGAAAGAGTTTCAGCATATCATCTTCTGCTGACTGAACAAAACTTCTGCAGTTCAGATGAAGAGGGATGGTGTTATTCCTTGCTATTTCTCTGTGTATGGGTGGTGGCAATGGACCCAAGTTTTGTCCTACTGATTATTCTTGCAAGGAAGGTCACCTTTCTCAATAGCATCTATGACAGATGTAACAACATTTGACAACTTTAACTATGCATACATGTCACAGTGGCAAACATGCACCTTTTTACTAATCTCTTTTTTGTGATACTTTTTCGAGTAAATATTCACTATAGAAATGAAACAAAATGTTGTTTACTCCTCACACAAGTCACATGTTAGGCAGACATCCCTACACTGTTGCTGTGTCAGTATTTGTGTTTTTGCATGGCGTGAACTAGACTTTTGGTTCACAATTAAGCTTATGCACACCAACTTATAGGCTACTGGTACCATTTTGTTATTAAACACACACTCTTGCACGCATGCTACTTGAACACATCACACTTTCAAAAACAAGTCACCTCAAAAACAGGGAGATGAAATGTAAAAGTCTGGGTAGTCGACCAAAAAAAACAATAAATAAATAAATAAATAAATAAAAAATAAAATAAAAACACGCCAAAGAACACAGGAGAAAATGTCTAACAAGGGAAAATGTTGAGGTGAGAAACAGGAAAGATCAGTTGCAGCATAAAAGAAAGGGAGAGAATAAAAACTACATGGTTTAATTTCATCACTTTTGTGGATAGGTGTGTACATCTTCCCTGAAGAAACTATCATTCTAATAGTTTTATATTAGTATTGTATGTCTACTATATACAGAAAGTGATCATAATATTTAAAACATTAACTTCCTCACTCATAATGAAATTATAAGTGTTGGGGCATACAAGGTGTAACAATGTCATTTTAAAAACTTGGGAGATTGTAGAGGATGAAATATGTGGAACCTACAGCCAGGATTTTGAAATAAAATTTCTACAGCCACCACTGGGCTATGTAAGATCCTTGCACTACCTATACAAGAAGTTAGTAGGCGAGATTCTCAGGGAACATTTGTGCTGAAATTCTTTGACGTCACATTACAGACCTCACATTTTACCAGGTCATTTGAACAGTGCACGGTAGTCGGACTTTCTGGACAATGCCTTGCCTGAACTTCTGGAGGACATTCACTTTCAACTACGTCATGGTATATCTCCCAGACAAGTTCAGGAAGAGAGTAACTGTAAAGGCATGCCCATTCCCTTGAGTTGTGTTCTCTGCTGACCTATCCCTCTTAACATTTTCCTCTAAGATTATGTTAAATGCTTTGTGTACTCAACTCGGTAGGAACAGTGTCTGAGCTTATTGAGCATATCTTTACAGCATTTTATACTATCAGATAACAGTGCGGAAACTTGCAGAGAATCAGGCAAAACATAGTTCGTCTTTGTGCATCATAAAAGAAAGTTCATGGTTGTCACACTGAACATTTACTCTACAATAGTGAAGCCACATGTTCGGTTTACAGTATTTGATTGTACTCTATGATTACCAAAAGTTTTCCAAACCACACTATTCCAGAGTTTCATTTAGCCTACCAAATGCATAGAAAATGGATAGTGCTGTAGAAACTTCACTTCACATTTCTAGCTACACGATCCTTAAATCAAAATGTTCAAAATTTCATCCTCTAATTGCTTACATTTTTAAAATGTCTTTCTGTTAAATCCTGTGTATCTGCAAGTTTACTAAGCCTTACAATGATAAACCAGTTTTTGTAACTCGCTAAATCTGTTCTAAATTGAGAAACCTTTTCAATGAAAGATCTTATACAACAAAGGATAAAAACAGATATAAACTTATACAAAATGTATTTTTTAACTGCAACCACAAGGGCATGTCACATGGAGGAAGAGAGAACTTAAAATAGTATGTGCTGAAAGTTGGAACTGACAGGTAAGGATTGGGCAATTACATTCTAGATCAATAAATCAAATTTTATTTGAAGGGTGAGAAGTATTGTTGCTGTTTTCACCTCAGTTTACATCAATGTTTATTTTTTGTTTTGCTATTTTCTCCCTACGAGTCTTCTATCATGGAACAATCCAATAATTTCCCTTTATCACCACACATACCTCTCCTCTCCTGCAAACCAACTTCTCCAAAGAGAATTCTTATGGATTTAAAGCACTAAAATTTTGACAGTTCAATTAGCTCATTGTAGCCTACCCATCAATTTTTCATGATTCGAAGCTAGTGTCAATTATAAACTAAAATGTAAGCTATAATTAAAGTAGAAACAATATCTACTTGTGAGGCACCAGCAGGCAGACAAAAACAAAATGTGACAAAGATGTGAGGCTTTTGGCATCTGATTTTAGTGTTTCCTCCAACTACCAAAAATGGATTCAACAAAATGGATCTAATCAAGATTCAGTAGGGAAGAAGCAACAGGACAAAACAACAGGCAAATCAACAGCAAAATGCCAGCAACTTTCAAGAATTGAAAACCTGAGATGGCATCCCACATTCTTCCAAACTTGTCAGCAACCTCAAATCCCTTCATTACCTTCCTTTTTTCCTTTACCTCTGATACTTCATTGTTGCTCATTGTGTCTCACATTTTTTACATTTTGACTACTTTTATGTGTACTTCTAGTTTCTTTCTGATCTACCACCATCACCATTAAACTGTCAGTTCTAATGTCTCACATTTTCTGTTCTCTTCAATTTCTGAAATTCCTTGGTGGCTTTGATTTCCTACTTAGCCTTTCACACAGTATTGTAGAAATAAATCTACCTGACAATTACAAAGAAAAGTCACACAGGCACTAAATCAAACCTCTGCTTTACCTTACCACATTTTAAAAAAGAACTTTAGTTCCTCAAGTGCATATTCATCTCCCCTTTTATTTGTCTGCCTGCTGCTGCTGCTGCTGCTGCTGCTGCTGCTAAGGTTGTTACCACTGATGCCCAGCAAGAACAACATTTTCCTATTTTTATTTCAAAAACCACTTTTTGAAACTTTTTTTTAAAGTAAGGTGTCCAATACAAACAAATAGTGAACTTTTCTGTATAGAAATGCATACAATTGATTCACAGCAGGAACAATTTATAAGTACATGTCATAAATGACTACTGCTCTGAAGCAAACTAATCCAAATTAATAATGATACACATTTAAAAACTGACCTGCTACTGGCACACGAACCCGTGGTGGCCTTGCTGCGAGAGGTCCGGCGTAACACGGGCCCCTCACCTGTGTTGGGGCTTTCTGTCTTCTTACTAGATGTCGAGTTTGCAAATGCAACTGTAAAAAGACACTAATGCTAATAATGGTACCTAAATTACAACACCAAATATTTTAGAAAAATGTACATTACACAACTTCAGAAGAAACAAATCACAAATTACTGTTGATATATTCTGCTATCCTCACCGCAGTTATCACGATAGACTACTCAGTTCAACTTGAAAATGGTAAGTAGCACTTATCTTAGTAACAAGATTCAAATTTGAGAACGAAGTCAATTCTGTAACACTTGTCCCATGTTGAACAAACTTAAGTATTAATGGAGTGTAACAAGAAAAAGTTGCAAAAAATTTGTACCGTAAATTTTCAAAGCAGTGTTTCTGGAGTGCAGTGTGAAGAAGAATGGTTGGAAGGTAGCAACAGAAGAAATAAGTATCTCAGTGCCCAGAAACTCCAGTCACAGAGAAGCAACTGTTTATGTTAATTACCACTAAATGAAAGAACTACCAGGGAAGCAAATTAAACCACAACAGTCCTGACAAAGCAACAGACACGAGTTGTTATCCTATTAACAGAAAGAACTCAATTAAAAAGAAAAACCATTACTTCCATTAATGTTAAGATGGTTCCTCTTAAAACAGCCACACCCAGCAAAATTCCTTCCCACATTCTTAACCATACTGATGCTAATGATCTAATGTGACTTTCTCCACTTTTAAAGACCCACTCTTTACTCTCAAACACAATGTCATTGTCATCTTTTAAGCCTCTTCATCTCCAAGTAACTACTGCAACCTACATCCTTCTGAATCTGCTTAGTGCACTCATCTCTTGGTCTCCCTCTACGATTTTTACCCTCCACGTTTTACCCTCCAAACCTAAATTAGTGATACCTTACCTCAGACCATGACCTACAACCCGATCCCTTCTTCTAGTCAAGTTGTGCCACAAATTCCTCTTCTCCCCAATCCCTTTCAGTACCTCCTCATTAGTTACGTCATCTACCCATCTAATCTGCAGCATTCTTCTGGATCACCACATTTCGAAAGCTTCTATTCTCGCTATTTATTGTCCCTGTTTCACTTCCGTACATGGCTGCTCTCCCTACAAATACTTTCAGAAAAGGCTTCCCGACACTTAAATCTATACTCGATGTTAAATTTCTCTTCATCACAAATGCTTTCCTTGCCATTTCTAGTCTACATTTTATATCCTCTCTACTTCGACCATCATTAGTTATTTTGCTTCCTAAATAGCAAAAATCACTCACTACTTTAAGTGTCTCATTTCCTAATCTAATTCCCTCAGTATCACCTGATTTAATTCGACTAAATTCCATTATTGATGTTCAACTTATATCCTCCTTTCAAGACATTGTCCATTCTGTTCACATGCTCTTCCAGGTCCTTTGCTGTCTCTGACAAAATTACAATGTCATCAGCAAACCTCAAAGTTTTCATTTCTTCTCCACCAATTTTAATTCATACTCCGAATTTTTCTTTTGTTTCCTTCACTGCTTGCTCAATATATAGACTGAATAACATCAGGTATGGGTTACAACCCTGTCTCACTCCCTTCCCAATCACTGCTTCTCTTTCATGGCCCCTCAACTCCTGTAACTGCCATCTGGTTCCTATATAGACTGTAAGTAGCCTTTTGCTCCCTATATTTGACCCCTGCCACCTTCAGAATTTGAAAGAGTATTCCAGTCAGCATTGTCAAAAGCTTTCTCTAAGTCTACAAATGCTAGAAATGTATGTTTGCCTTTCCTTAATCTGTCTTCTAAGATAAGTCTTAGGATCAGTATTGCCTCACGTGTTCCAACATTTCTACGGAATCCAAACTACCTTCCTCAAGGCCAGCTTTTACCAGTTTTTCCATTCATCTGTAAAGAATTTGTGTTAGTATTTTGTAGCTGTGACTTATTAAACTGATAGTTCGGTAATTTTCACACTTGTCAACATTTGCTTTCATTGGGATTGGAATTATTATTTTCTTCTTGACGTCTTAGGGTATTTCTCCTGTCTCATACATCTTACTCACCAGATGGTAGAGTTTTGTCAGGGCTGGCTCTCCCAAGGCTATCAGTAGTTCTAATGGAATGTTGTCTACTCCCAGGCCATTGTTTCGAATTAGTGCTCTGTCAAATTCTTCTCACAGTATCGTATCTCCCATTTCATCTTCATCTACGTCCTCTTCGATTTCCATAATATTGCCCTGAAGTACATCGCCCTGTATAGACCCTCTTATATACTCCTTTCACCTTTCTGCTTTCCCTTCTTTGCTTATAACTGGTTTTCCATCTGAGCTCTTGATATTCATATAAGTAGTTCTCTCATTTTCCTGCAGGCAGTATATGTCTTAACCCTAATGATATATGCTTCTACATCCTTACATTTGTCCTCTAGCCATCCCTGCTTAGCCATTTTGCAACCCCTGTCAATCTCATTTCTGAGACATTTATATTCCTTTTCACCTGCTTCATTTACTTATTTTTTATATTTTCTTCTTTCATCTCTTCTGTTAGCCATATTCACCTACTACTATTTCCTAACTTCCTTTTCCTACTATGGATTCCAGTCCCTCATAACTATTAATTTTTTTTCTCCCTTAACTATGTGAATCATTTCTTTTATCTCATCATACATTTCCTCAATCTCACCGTCATCTGAGGAGCTAGTAGGCATATAAGCTTTTATTACTGTGATAGGCGTGGGCTCGTGTCTATCTTGGCTACAATAATGCGTTCACTTTGCTATTACTCGTAGCTTATCCGCATTTCTAATTTTTTTTTTCCCCTTCATTATTAAACCTACTCGTGCATTACCATTATTTGATTTTGTATTTATAACCCTGTATTCACCTGACCAGATACCTTGTCCCTCCTGCCACCGAACTCCACTAATTCCCACTATATTTAACTTTAACCTCCCAATTTCCCTTCCTAAAATTTTCTAACCTACCTACCCGATTAAGCGATCTGACATCCCACTCTCCGATCTGTAGAACACCAGTTTTCTTTCTCCTGATAACGACGTCCTCCTGAGTAATCCCCGCCCGGAGATCTGAATGGGGGACTATTCTACCTCCGGAATATTTTACCCAAGGGGACGTCATCGTCATTTAGCCATACAGTAAACCTGCATGCCCTCAGGAAAAATTGCGACTGTAGTTTATCGTTGCTTTCAGCCATTTGTGGTACCAGCACAACAAGGCCGTTTTGGTTAATGTTGCAAGGCGAGATCAATCAACAATCATCCAGACTGTTGCCCTTACAACTACTGAAAAGGCTGCTGCCCCTCTTCAGGAACCACATGTTTGTCTGGCCTCTCAACAGATACCCCTCCATTGTGTTGCACCTACCGTACAGCTATCTGTATCGCTGAGGCATGCAAGCCTTCCCACCAACAGCAAGGTCCATGGTGGTGGTGGTGGTGGTGGTGGTGGTGGTGGTTGCGGGGGGGGGGGGGGGGGGGGGGGGGGGGGGGGGGGGGGGGGGGGGGGGTTTCAAAGGCTATACAGTTGAGATGTGAAATAGAACACTTGATGTCATATAAAAAGCAGACAAAGGAGGTTATGCTGATTGCAAATTAGTTGCCTCTTAATGCCATCAAATATTGCATGGAAATTTTGTAACAGAGTCGTACCTAGCCACCAGCAAGGCTGAACCACTTGGAGACATCTGACAGCTGTTCTGAGGAAATATTGCGGAATTTGCACAATGTCATCCGGCGGCAAACCCGTGAAGATAGCTTGAAGAGTCACATACCTGAGCTGCTTTGAAGAGGCTTCAAAGCCCTACGAACGTATATAAATAATTTAAAAATAATCAAATATGTTCTGTAAATGACAAACAAAATTTTACAGCATTATTAATTCCTTCTTCCACGTTGAGATTCCAGGTTCTGACAATGTAATTTACAGAAGTTATGGATGTAATCTGGCCAATTATGTAACATGTTTACTGGTAATATATCATTTATTAATACAAATGGAAGGCAGGAAATTCAAAACCACAACTCTGACAGAAGTAATATGGCATTGGCAGTGGAAGAATTTGACACACATTTCCAGGGGTCACTGTCACAAAACATAAAAAGGTAACAAAGAAATTACATTAAATCATACGGCATCCACTAGAATACCTCAATATACAGTGAAGGGCATATTGGGTGACATTGTAGGCTTTGCAGGTTTCAATTTTGTTCCAATATTATTTATAACACTTGTTTTAAAAACAATTTTTCAGTAAAACATTTCATTGTGTAACAAATCAGCAATCAACACAGCTTTGTTTTGGTATCATCCTAATGTTACAGTGTCCTTATAAAGATAAATTTGAGAATCCATGTGGAGTAACATAACTAAATACCATATTCAGTATGGCAAAAGAAGAGCCCTGACACTTAAACTGGGCTCGGTGAGGTTGCT